>NC_091187.1:12558462-12685962 GCF_040958095.1 Procambarus clarkii
CTTCTCCTCCCCATAAACTGCTCTGCCCCCCCCCTCCTCCCCTCAGTTTACTACCTCGTTAGAAAACCCTTCGTTTCTGACCACGTTGCCAAGTTTCCCCTCTCGCCAGACACGCCCATTGACAACGGCGAATCACTGCGAAACTTTGCCCCGTTTCGGACTGAGGAATTGCGGATTTCGTTCGTACATTACTTGTTTTAAGGGTCCGCCTCGCTTGGCCCTGATGCGGGATGACAATCTGTTGGAGTGATGGAGGAGGGAAGGGGAGTGTATGGGGCCCTGGTTGCTAGGTAGCTGGGAGTGTATGGGGCCCTGGTTGCTAGGCAGCTGGGAGTGTATGGGGCTCTGGTTGCTGGGAGTGTATGGGGCCCCTGGTTGCTAGGGGCCCCATACATTAATACATCTTCAGATCATCATTAATATCTTCATCATTAATACATCATTAATACATTAGGGGCCCCATATATTAATACATCTTCAGAAGGAGCACTTCTTCTGAAGATGTATTAATATACGAAAGTACTTAAGGAAATTACTGTTTCAATTTTCCTCCGTCGTCTGACACTGCCATATATATATATATATATATATATATATATATATATATATATATATATATATATATATATATATATAGACACACTCCCGTGAGAGTTAAGGGGAGGAGCTGTGAGGGTTTACGAGAGAAGGCAAGATATTGGGTGAGTGAGGTGCGGCTTTATTGTTCAGGGAGCTATATAACCCTGGGGCTTGGACCCCCCCCCCCCCCTGTCCTTCCTCACCCCTAGTGTTGATATTACTCCTCCACCACAACACCCCTAGTGTTGATATTACTCCTCCACCACACCCCTAGTGTTGATATTACTCCTCCACCGCACCCCTAGTGTTGATATTACTCCTCCACCACACCCCTAGTGTTGATATTACTCCTCCACCACACCCCTAGTGTTGATATTACTCCTCCACCACACCCCTAGTGTTGATATTACTCCTCCACCACACCCCTAGTGTTGATATTACTCCTCCACCACACCCCTAGTGTTGATATTACTCCTCCACCACACCCCTAGTGTTGATATTACTCCTCCACCACACCCCTAGTGTTGATATTACTCCTCCACCACACCCCTAGTGTTGATATTACTCCTCCACCACACCCCTAGTGTTGATATTACTCCTCCACCACACCCCTAGTGTTGATATTACTCCTCCACCACACCCCTAGTGTTGATATTACTCCTCCACCACACCCCTAGTGTTGATATTACTCCTCCACCACACCCCTAGTGTTGATATTACTCCTCCACCACACCCCTAGTGTTGATATTACTCCTCCACCACACCCCTAGTGTTGATATTACTCCTCCACCACACCCCTAGTGTTGATATTACTCCTCCACCACACCCCTAGTGTTGATATTACTCCTCCACCACACCCCTAGTGTTGATATTACTCCTCCACCACACCCCTAGTGTTGATATTACTCCTCCACCACACCCCTAGTGTTGATATTACTCCTCCACCACAACACCCCTAGTGTTAATATTACTCCTCCACCACACCCCTAGTGTTGATATTACTCCTCCACCACAACACCCCTAGTGTTGATATTACTCCTCCACCACAACACCCCTAGTGTTGATATTACTCCTCCACCACAACACCCCTAGTGTTGATATTACTCCTCCACCACAACACCCCTAGTGTTGATATTACTCCTCCACCACCACACCCCTAGTGTTGATATTACTTCTCCACCACACCCCTAGTGTTGATATTACTCCTCCACCACACCCCTAGTGTTGATATTACTCCTCCACCACACCCCTAGTGTTGATATTACCCCCCCCCCATCATACAAAAACGCTTCTCTCTCTCTTTGTCTCTCTCTCTCTCTCTCTCTCTCTCTCTCTCTCTCTCTCTCTCTCTCTCTCTCTCTCTCTCTCTCTCTCTCTCTCTCTCTCTCTCTCTCTCTCTCTCTCCCCCTCCCTCCCTCCCTCCCTCTCTCTCTCTCTCTCTCCCTCCCTCCCTCTCTCTCTCTCTCTCTCTCTCTCCCTCCCTCTCTCTCTCTCTTCCCCCCTCCCTCCCTCTCTCTCTCTCTCTCTCTCTCTCTCTCTCTCTCTCTCTCTCTCTCTCTCTCTCTCTCTCTCTCTCTCTCTCTCTCTCTCTCTCTGCAGTTGCAGTTGTATATATGCAAAACTCCCAAACTGAACATGCAAATTCATTTTGCAGCCACAATCATCTCCGAGCAATTTTCGTTCATTTTCGGGTGTTCAGTTTTTGACCTTATAATAAAGTCAGTGTGGAAGCCCTTTATTCCGGGTCCTGTCGTGTTGTCTGTTGCGTGGCTTGTGCGCCTGTTTCCTCAACACATTTCTATAAGCGTTTGCTTGTAGGCTTCAGGTGTGTACTCACCTAGTTGCGCTTCCGGGGGTTGAGCTCCCCCGCAATATATATATATATATATATATATATATATATATATATATATATATATATATATATATATATATATATATATATATATATATATATATATACACTTAATAGCCAGAGTTTCCTAACAAGCCAACTTTTTAAATATTAAATATATAATATCATCTTATTACAAAATAGTAGAGATTTTACCCAAACCTAACTTAGAAACTCTGCGTAAATTACTGTAAATAGAACCGATTGTTTCTATACATATTGCGTTAAACAGGTAGAGAGTGTGCATAAGTAAATTAGAGAGTCATATTGTCAATATTATAATATTTTGATTACACGGTCCAGCATTTGCGTCACTGCACTTGCGTCACTGCACTTGCGTCACTGCATATTCCACCTGCATTGTATCTCCCTCACAGATGCGTCGCTGGGACTGGAGTGGCCATCGCGGTTCTCCCTCTCCATCAACGGGGCGGTGACGGCGTACAGCCTCTCCCTCACTCCTCCCCACCACCAGCGGGCCTTCTCCACCACCACCATGTACCACACCACCACTCTCCGCCACCAGGTGGGTCCACCAAGCTCAGGAGGACTCCGCCAAGAGCTCCCAAGAGCTCACTACTGCTTTTTGAAACCATTTTGAAGGAAACTGTATGACGAAAGTGCTATAATATGTATTTTGTGTAGTTTCAACCATTGTTAATTGTGTGATACGATTATTGTTGATTGAGTGTTGCAGTTTGAGGGATTGTCGAGCAACGTGACGTACGCTGGGCGGCTGGTAGCACTGGTTGGGCAACACCACTGGCCTTACGGTCTTCTCAACTTCACAATCACCTCTCCTACGCTCCTTACAGGTATTGTGATGATTGTGATTTCATTGCATTTTGGTGGTGATTTTGTATAATAGTGATTTTGTGCTGTGGGAACTCACCAGGCTATTTGTGCCTGCAGGACCGAGCTTTAGCTCTTGGACCCCGGTTTTTTTTAGCCACTGGTTGTCCATTGATTCATCTGGTTCCTCTCTATACAGGTCTTGCTCTGGGACAACGGATGGTGTATGGTCGACCCTCCAGCACCATCGCCGACCTCACCATCATCACCATCTCCGCCAGGCTCCGCTGGTCACCATCACCTTTCATCACAGGTATTGTGTTCGATCACTTACGAACCTATTAACTTGCGAACCTATTAACGAGACCCGAACCTCTTAAGTCCATCATGGTGACACAGATTGTATTCACTGAGTAGTTTACCAGGTCATCGTCATCAAGGTAAACTGCCCAATTACCTATAATGTGGGTCTTATATGCACACTTTTGGGTTTGTAAATTGCTCTGTGCAAAGGCAGCAGTTTAGCTCAGTATTTATCACACCACACGTCACTGTAAGTCCTCCACACGTCACTGTAACTCCTCCACACGTCACTGTAAGTCCTCCACACGTCACTGTAGCTCCTCCAAACGTCACTGTAGCTCCTCCACACGTCACTGTAGCTCCTCCACACGTCACTGTAACTCCTCCACACGTCACTGTAGCTCCTCCACACGTCACTGTAGCTCCTCCTCCACACGTCACTGTAGCTCCTCCACACGTCACTGTAGCTCCTCCACACGTCACTGTAACTCCTCCACACGTCACTGTAGCTCCTCCTCCACGTCACTAGCTCCTCCACACGTCACTGTAGCTCCTCCACACGTCACTGTAACTCCTCCACACGTCACTGTAGCTCCTCCACACGTCACTGTAACTCCTCCACACGTCACTGTAGCTCCTCCACACGTCACTGTAGCTCCTCCACACGTCACTGTAGCTCCACACGTCACTGTAGCGCCTCCACACGTCACTGTAGCTCCTCCACACGTCACTGTAGCTCCTCCACACGTCACTGTAGCTCCTCCACACGTCACTGTAGCTCCTCCACACGTCACTGTAACTCCTCCACACGTCACTGTAACTCCTCCACACGTCACTGTAGCTCCTCCACACGTCACTGTAGCTCCTCCACACGTCACTGTAACTCCTCCACACGTCACTGTAACTCCTCCACACGTCACTGTAACTCCGCACGTCACTGTAGCTCCTCCACACGTCACTGTAGCTCCTCCACACGTCACTGTAACTCCTCCACACGTCACTGTAACTTCTCCACACGTCACTGTAACTCCTCCACACGTCACTGTAACTCCTCCACACGTCACCGTAACTCCTCCACACGTCACTGTAACTCTTCCACACGTCACTGTAGCTCCTCCACACGTCACTGTAGCTCCTCCACACGTCACTGTAGCTCCTCCACACGTCACTGTAGCTCCTCCACACGTCACTGTAGTTCCTCCACACGTCACTGTAACTCCACACTTCACTGTAACTCCTCCACACGTCACTGTAGCTCCACACGTCACTGTAACTCCTCCACACTTCACTGTAACTCCTCCACACGTCACTGTAACCCCTCCACACGTCACTGTAGCTCCTCCACACGTCACTGTAGCTCCTCCACACGTCACTGTAACTCCTCCACACGTCACTGTAGCTCCTCCACACGTCACCGTAACTCCTCCACACGTCACTGTAGCTCCTCCACACGTCACTGTAACTCCTCCACACGTCACTGTAACTCCACACTTCACTGTAACTCCTCCACACGTCACTGTAACTCCTCTACACGTCACTGTAGCTCCTCCACACGTCACTGTAGCTCCTCCACACGTCACTGTAGCTCCTCCACACGTCACTGTAGTTCCTCCACACGTCACTAGCTCCTCCACACGTCACTGTAACTCCACACGTCACTGTAACTCCTCCACACTTCACTGTAACTCTTCCACACGTCACTGTAACTCCACACGTCACTGTAGCTCCTCCTCACGTCGCTAGCTCCTCTACACGTCACTAGCTCCTCCACACGTCACTGTAACTCCACACGTCACTGTAGCTCCTCCACACGTCACTGTAACTCCTCCACACGTCACTGTAACTCCTCCACACGTCATTGTAACTCCTCCACACGTCACTGTAGCTCCCCCACACGTCATTGTAACTCCTCCACACGTCACTGTAGCTCCTCCACACGTCACTGTAGCTCCTCCACACGTCACTGTAACTCCTCCACACGTCACTGTAGCTCCTCCACACGTCACTGTTGCTCCTCCACACGTCACTGTAGCTCCTCCACACCTCACTGTAACTCCTCCACACGTCACTGTAACTCCTCCACACCTCACTGTAACTCCTCCACACCTCAATGTAACTCCTCCACACCTCACTGTAACACCTCCACATGTCACTGTAGCTCCACACGTCACTGTAGCTCCTTCACACCTCACTGTAACTCCACACCTCACTGTAACTCCTCCAGACACAGCTGACCACATATATATATATGCCCCCCTACAGGCAGGGTGTCGACGGCGCCCCAGGAGAGCGAGGAGCCCCCTGAAGCAGGAGCCAGGCCCTTGGGATACCGTCTGAGACTCTGGGACCACAAGAACCTCGTCTCCCAGGTCACCACCAACGTTAACGGCAGGAATAGTGTAGGTCCCTTGTACCCCTGGTCTTACTGCACCGTTGTTTGGACGCTGTTAATGGCCTCACTGTTAGTGTACCGTTGTTTGGACGCTGTTAATGGCCTCACTGTTAGTGTACCGTTGTTTGGACGCTGTTAATGGCCTCACTGTTAGTGTACCGTTGTTTGGACGCTGTTAATGGCCTCACTGTTAGTGTACAGTTGTTTGGACGTAGGTCCTGTCCTCACTGTTAGTGTACCGTTATTTGGACGGTGCTCCTGTTTTCCCTGTTAGTGGACCGTTATTTAGACGGTGCTCCTGTTTTCACTGTTAGTGGACCGTTATTTGGACGGTGCTCCTGTTTTCACTGTTAGTGGACCGTTGTTTGGACGCTGTTAATGTCCACACTGTTAGTGTACCGTTGTTTGGACGCAGGTCCTGTCCTCACTGTCAGTGTACCGTTGTTTGGACGGTGCTCCTGTTTTCACTGTTACTGCACCGTTGCTTCAACGCTAACGACCATTGCGTCAAATTTCCGGTGCTCTAAGCTAAAATTATTTTGGGTTCGTTGGAACACCAGAAGGCATTATGTTAGGCTTATAGAGGTCCCCATCCCCCTAAGAAGCAAGCCACAACAGGTTTCTTGCTCCCCGGGTATACTCCCCATCTACTGCTAGGTGAACAGAGGCATCAGGCGCATGAAAACGTGCCCAACGTTTCTACCCTTCTCGGGCATTGAACCATTGAACTCTTAATATATCACTTAAAGGAATATATTAAAGAATTACTTTAAGGAATATATTAATGAAACTTAATATATCCCTAAAAGGAATATAATGTAATATATTAAGTAATATATATTCCTCAATATATTCCTAAAAGGAATATATTAAACAGTTACTTTAAGACTAAAGGATTCCAATAAAAGCAGAGATGTTCGGTGACTCAAGATCTCCAGAAGTCTTCTATCGTTAAGGCACCGAGGCCAGGATCTACTTACGAAACCTGTACATCTTTCCTCAATTTGATTGATGAAGATTGAGCCACCTGAGAGGTGGCACGGGCATGAATAGCCCCGAAATTCCATGATCGTATCGGTTGAGTATTGTAAACAGTTTGCGAGGTCATTCTTGTTGTTGTAAACAGCCTCGTAACGTTTTTCATAAGCTGTTTAATATATGTAAACTTTCCATGATTGAGGAAAGATGGACAGGTTTCGTAATTATACAGGTAAATACCTGGTGATTCCTGGTAAGCTTTGTCGATAAGCTTATTTCTCTGTAAAATACATGTGTGTGTGCTGTTAATATGTTGATATTGTAAAGTAATATCTAAGCTTAGTTAAGCTGAGATGATGTGAAATATTCTCATGGGTCTTTTTATTCAACATTATTGTAGGTGGGTTTGAAGTTTTAATAGATAAGTAGATGTTAATATGGTTACTGTAATGTATATTGTCTTGTCTCTTATACTGCCTCCTCTCTTATCCTCTCTTCCTCTCTCTTTCTCTCTCTTTCTCTATCTTTCTCTATCTTTCTCTATCTTTCTCTCTCTCTCTCTCTCTCTCTCTCTCTCTCTCTCTCTCTCTCTCTCTCTCTCTCTCTCTCTCTCTCTCTCTCTCTCTGCACACTAATCCTTCCTCTCTCTGCCTCTTCTTTCCTCCCTCACCTCTCCCCTTTCTCTCCCCCCTCCTCCCTCCTCCCTCCCCCTTTCTCTCTCCCCCCTCCTCCATTCCTCCATTCATTTCCCCCCCCTCTCCCCCCTTTCACTTCCCTCCCTCACCCCTCCCACTTTGTGACCGCCCCTCTCCTGTCCCCTTCCTCTGGACGACCCCTCCACACGAGCAGGGGTGCGAGGCTACCGTGGGGGGCCTTCAGCTGGACACCGTATACAAGGCTACGGTGGAGGCGGTGCTGGACGACGGTGAACCAGGGGCTGCCCTCTCCTTCTCCATCGACGCTGGCGCCCTCCATGTGGGTGAGTTCCGTACTGAGTTCAATGAGGTGGGACCAAAGAGCCAAAGCTCAACCCCCGCAAGCACAACTAGGTGAGTACTGTTCCATGTTGGTGAGTTGCTCACTGTTCCATGTTGGTGAGTTCCGCACTGTTCCATGTTGGTGAGTTCCGCACTGTTCCATGTTGGTGAGTTGCTCACGTTTCCATGTTGGTGAGATCCCTGTTCCCTTCCGTTGTTCCATGACGTCGAGGTGCCTAAAGAAGGCCTGTTGGCCTAAGCTGAACAGTTGCAATACATACCCCAACCAGCCACCCGACCAACTCGACCGGACAAAAGAGGATGGTAGCCGAGGCTATTTCCATCCCCCCGCCGGCACTCGGTTGGTAATCTTGGGCATGGTATTTTATCATTCCACTCTTGTACATGCAACAGAAAGGCTTAAGCTGGGAAGAGGCTATAAAAAGCCTTAAGTTTATGAGAGGCTGTAGAAAGCCCCAAGCTGAAGGGATGCTGCAGAAAGCCCTAAGCTAAGGGGATTGTTTATATAGACCGAGGGAGGGTTTATAGAAAGCTGGAGTCTATAGAAAGACTCAAGGTCTTCAGTTAACTGGAGTGTCTGAAGGAAGATGAAAGTTTCCTGATGAGTTGAAGTGTCTGTGAGTGTCTAAGACCTCTAAGGTGCTGAAGTGTCCGTTGGAAAGTCCCCAAGACCTCCAAAGTGCTGGAGTGTCCGTGGGGGAACCCCCAAGACCTCCAAGGTGCTGGAGTGTCCGTGGGAAAGTCCCCAAGACCTCCAAGGTGCTGGAGTGTCCGTGGGAAAGTCCCCTAGACCTCCAAGGTACTGGAGTGTCCGTGGGAAAGTCCCCAAGACCTCCAAGGTGCTGGAGTGTCCGTGGGAAAGTCCCCAAGACCTCCAAGATGCTGGAGTGTCCGTGGGAAAGTCCCCAAGACCTCCAAGGTGCTGGAGTGTCCGTGGGAAAGTCCCCAAGACCTCCAAGATGCTGGAGTGTCCGTGGGAAAGTCCCCAAGACCTCCAAGGTGCTGGAGTGTCCGTGGGAAAGTCCCCTAGACCTCCAAGGTACTGGAGTGTCCGTGGGAAAGTCCCCAAGACCTCCAAGGTACTGGAGTGTCCGTGGGAAAGTCCCCAAGACCTCCAAGATGCTGGAGTGTCCGTGGGAAAGTTCCCAAGACCTCCAAGGTGCTGGAGTGTCCGTTTGCAGTTCTAAGATCTCAAAGCGACGGATGTGTTCATTGAGAAGACCATAAAAGTTCCTACAGACGGCAGGAAGATGTCTTCGTGACACGCAAAGAACTTCGCGATCAAAAGAAAGCGCCTCAGCAAATTTCTCATTTTTTTAAAATTCCTGAATACATTAAAGTCTCATTAAGGTTCGGATGATAACCCAGTCTATTGAGAGGAAGATAACATTTATCCAACGTATTTTGCTTGTCCCTAGTGATGCTATTTGTATTTGGTGTTGGACTTAAGGCCTATCAACCTCTGGAGGGTTATTAAGACCACCACAATACCTCACTGACCAACCAGCAAGTTTGGTATTGGACTTAAGACCTATCAACCTCTGGAGGGTTATTAAGGCCATCACAATACCTTACTGACCAACCAGCAAGTTTGGTGTTGGACTTAAGACCTATCAACCTCTGGAGGGTTATTAAGACCACAATACCTTACTGACCAACCAGCAAGTTTGGTGTTGGACTTAAGACCTATCAACCTCTGGAGGGTTATTAAGACCACCACAATACCTCACTGACCAACCAGCAAGTTTGGTGTTGGACTTAAGACCTATCAACCTCTGGAGGGTTATTAAGACCATAATACCTCACTGACCAACCAGCAAGTATACTTTTTAGTCCTGAACCTAGTTCAGATCTAAGGTATACTATATACAGACGATACGCTAGGTATACACCATATATACAGTGCTTATATGTATATATCACCATATGTACACCATATATGTATATACACTGGTAGATTGGGATTACCTCTCAGTGTACACATAACTAGATACATTGTATATTTGTCATTTATTTGCAAATACCCGGATTAAGTTTGCTTGTTGTATATGTATATATATTATATTATATATATAATATATATATATATATATATATATATATATATATATATATATATATATATATATTATATATTATTATATTAATAATAATAATTATTTGTAAGATATACAAGGGATACAGGTATTAGTAGGTACAGTATTTGTACAGTTTTATAAAGTCCGTAATTACATATATTTTGTAGATAACATTTTGTATGGAAACGAATCGTAGTTTTGACTATTTGTTTCTTTGTCTTTATATTTTTTTCAATTGTTGTGCCTTCTATATACAGTCGTTGACTCTCGTTAAACCACTTGGGGGTGGACGGTAGAGTGACGGTCTGGCGTCATGCAGGTCGGTGTTCAATCCCCGACCGTCCACAAGTGGTTGGGCACCATTCCTTTCCCTCCGTCCGATCCCAAATCCTTATCCTGACCCCTTCCCAGTGCTATATAGTCGTTGTGGCTTGGCGCTTTCTCCTCATAGTTCCATTAACTCTTATCTTTCTGTGTATTTTATTTTCCTCTTTTTTTTTGTTCTGTTTCATTCTGTGTAATATTGTTTTTTTCCTGTGAAGGTGTTTTTCCTGTGAAGGTGTTTTTCCTGTGAAGGTGTTTTTCCTGTGAAGGTGTTTTTCCTGTGAAGGTGTTTTTCCTGTGAAGGTGTTTTTCCTGTGAGGTGTTTTTCCTGTGAAGGTGTTTTTCCTGTGAAGGTGTTTTCCCTGTGAAGGTGTTTTCCCTGTGAAGGTGTTTTCCCTGTGAAGGTGTTTTCCCTGTGAAGGTGTTTTTCCTGTGAGGTGTTTTTCCTGTGAGGTGTTTTTCCTGTGAAGGTGTTTTTCCTGTGAAGGTGCTTTTCCTGTGAAGGTGTTTTTCCTGTGAAGGTGTTTTTCCTGTGAAGGTGTTTTTCCTGTGAGGTGTTTTTCCTGTGAAGGTGTTTTCCCTGTGAGGTGTTTTTCCTGTGAGGTGTTTTTCCTGTGAAGGTGTTTTTCCTGTGAGGTGTTTTTCCTGTGAAGGTGTTTTTCCTGTGAAGGTGTTTTTCCTGTGAAGGTGTTTTTCCTGTGAAGGTGTTTTTCCTGTGAAGGTGTTTTTCCTGTGAAGGTGTTTTTCCTGTAAAGGTGTTTTTCCTGTGAAGGTGTTTTCCCTGTGAGGTGTTTTTCCTGTGAAGGTGTTTTTCCTGTGAGGTGTTTTTCCTGTGAAGGTGTTTTTCCTGTGAAGGTGTTTTCCCTGTGAAGGTGTTTTTCCTGTGAAGGTGTTTTTCCTGTGAAGGTGTTTTTCCTGTGAAGGTGTTTTTCCTGTGAAGGTGTTTTTCCTGTGAAGGTGTTTTTCCTGTGAAGGTGTTTTTCCTGTGAAGGTGTTTTCCCTGTGAAGGTGTTTTTCCTGTGAAGGTGTTTTTCCTGTGAAGGTGTTTTTCCTGTGAAGGTGTTTTTCCTGTGAAGGTGTTTTTCCTGTGAGGTGTTTTCCCTGTGAGGTGTTTTTCCTGTGAGGTGTTTTTCCTGTGAGGTGTTTTTCCTGTGAAGGTGTTTTTCCTGTGAAGGTGTTTTTCCTGTGAAGGTGTTTTTCCTGTGAGGTGTTTTTCCTGTGAGGTGTTTTTCCTGTGAAGGTGTTTTTCCTGTGAAGGTGTTTTCCCTGTGAAGGTGTTTTTCCTGTGAGGTGTTTTTCCTGTGAAGGTGTTTTTCCTGTGAAGGTGTTTTTCCTGTGAAGGTGTTTTTCCTGTGAGGTGTTTTCCCTGTGAAGGTGTTTTTCCTGTGAAGGTGTTTTTCCTGTGAAGGTGTTTTTCCTGTGAGGTGTTTTTCCTGTGAAGGTGTTTTTCCTGTGAGGTGTTTTTCCTGTGAAGGTGTGTTTCCTGTGAAGGTGTTTTTCCTGTGAAGGTGTTTTTCCTGTGAAGGTGTTTTCCCTGTGAAGGTGTTTTTCCTGTGAAGGTGTTTTCCCTGTGAAGGTGTTTTCCCTGTGAAGGTGTTTTCCCTGTGAAGGTGTTTTTCCTGTGAAGGTGTTTTTCCTGTGAAGGTGTTTTTCCTGTGAGGTGTTTTTCCTGTGAAGGTGTTTTCCCTGTGAAGGTGTTTTCCCTGTGAAGGTGTTTTTCCTGTGAAGGTGTTTTTCCTGTGAAGGTGTTTTTCCTGTGAAGGTGTTTTTCCTGTGAAGGTGTTTTTCCTGTGAGGTGTTTTCCCTGTGAAGGTGTTTTCCCTGTGAAGGTGTGTTTCCTGTGAAGGTGTTTTTCCTGTGAAGGTGTTTTTCCTGTGAGGTGTTTTCCCTGTGAGGTGTTTTTCCTGCAATGATTGCTGGTGCGATCAGGAGGAAGACGGAACTTAAAGACGATGTTCCCTTTAAGTCACAGTATAAACTTGATCATTACGTCCTTGCTGGAGCTGTTATTGACCTCACTCGACCTGGTCACCACCACCACACACGAGACCAGGTCAATACCGCCAGGTCGTTAACACCAGACACTCTTGAATATATTGTGACCTAGAAAGCTCATATTGGTCAATACGACGGAGCTAGTGATAACCTCCCACAGTCATTCATATATATATATATATATATATATATATATATATATATATATATATATATATATATAATTTTTTGCTTAACTCAGCAATCTGGTTTCCAAACCAGTCTTTGCCCAGTACCTTTATTTTCTTGTTTAATCTTATCTCATTACATTTTTATCCATTGTTTCTTGGTGATATATTGAGCTAGAGGTCATTATTTGTTTAATGTAAATGTTACGCAAATGTGTCTGAAATTATTCAACCAGTTGGTCTAATTGGTACAGCAATGGTCTCGCTGTTTGTAGGGTCGGCGTTCGACTCCTAATGGTCCAAGGAGTTGGGCACCATTCTTTTCACTCTGTTCTCATATCCCAGCTCCTTGTCCTCATATCCCAGCTTCTTGTCCTCGTATCCCAGCTGCTTGGCCTCATATCCCAGCTCCTTGTCCTCATATCCCAGCTCCATGTCCTCATAACCCAGCTCTTTGTCCTCATAACCCAAGTCTTTATCGTCGTATCCCTTCCATGTATTGTATAATCATTCAGGCTTAGCCCTTTCTCCTCATAAGGCTTAGCACTAATCATTGAGGCTTAGCCCTTCATCATAATGTGTTGTATAATCATTCAGCCTCAGCCTCTCCTCATAAGGATTAGCACTCTCTCATAATTACATTACCCTTACCTCCATGAGTACAGAGGACGGAGGGCTGACGACTGACGGGGTGTCCGAGTGCTACTCGGGCTTACAAGTCCGATGTCCGGGCTCCGAGCGTTGCGTCTCCCCCTACTGGATCTGCGACGGCGCTGAGGACTGTCCGGGTAAGACTCACCTTTTACGTCTAATATTAGACGTAATATGTCAGTCGACATATGGGCTTGAACGCCGGTCCGAGCTCCACACCCAACCTACCCCCGCCAAACACACACCGAAACTACGACGTTGGTACAACGTTCGAACAAGTTTTAACACCACCTAACCAGTTATAACAACCAATATAGCAAGTTGTAACAACGTTCTAATACGTCATAAACACGTTAACCCAAGATGTAACAACTTTATTACAAGTTGTAACAAACGGAAAATAGAGACAGTTTCGGTTTGTGTTTCCAGGGCCGCCTCAAAGATCTTCCCTCATGGATTTGATATGTCACGCAATGGTGATTATCTTGGGTATATATATATATCTTTATCTATATTCTCTGGTAGCATTTGATAGAGTTTACTGTATACCTGAGGTGTGTACTTCTATTCAGTTATCCGGTGATTGTGTTTACAGACGGAGCGGACGAGATGGGATGCGAGACGTCCCCCTGCGAAGGGTTCCGGTGCTGGGACGACGTCTGCATCGCGGGGGCCTGGCGCTGTGATGGGCACCGTGATTGTCAAGGTGGGCTGCTATGTGGCTGGCCTCTGAGTCCACCAGCCTCCACTGTGTCTGCTCGGGCTCTTGTACTAGTACTCAACTTACCTATTTCACTAGTTCTCTATGTACCTATTACTACATGTACCTATTTCACTAGTACTCTATGTAACTATTTCACTAGTACTCTATGTACCTATTGCATTGGTACTGTAATTATCTATCGCCCTGTTACCCTATCTACCTTGCGAATGACGTTTCGTCTGTGGCAATTTACATGTAAAATATAATTCCCAACTTCACGTTTTGTCAAATTTATGGTTTATTGATATCATTTGTTTATATCCTTCATGTTAACATAGAAATATATAATTCTGATTGAAATATATAATTCTGATTACTATAATTAGTTTATCTGTCGAGGTGTTTATTTACTAAATTTCAAATTTAATAACAAATTTATTGATTTATTTACATATTTAAAACATAATGTATTCAGACGATGAGTCACAACTGGATGAAGATATGATGAATATACCACACAACAGGAGACGACGACGACGTTTCGGTCCGTCCTGGACCATTTATCAAGTCGTGTATCACACACGACCTGATAATGGTCCAGGACGGACCGAAACGTCGTCGTTTCTTCAGTTTCTAATGAGTAGTTTGGTCATCACATAATGCACTGTTCGTATTAGGTCAAATATGATTGGCAGTGCCAGCAACTGTGGCACTGCTGGGGACAATTGTGATTGGTGGTTGATTATTAAATGATGTTCTCCTCCTCCTGCAGATGGTGATGATGAGTATGCTTGTCCTGTATGCCAGCCTGGGGAGGTGAGGTGTCCTAGAGGAGGAGCCTGCGTCCCTCTGAACGCCACCTGTGATGGTATCAACCACTGCTCTGATGGGTGGGTTACTGTGGTAGTGGTGGTGGTGTGTGGGGAGGGCGTGACCGAGGCATTGGCCTGTTGTGAGTTGCGTGGGGTATTGGAGAAGCCTTTTGTTTATTTGTATGTGTCTTTAGATCTTTCTGTGTCTATGTGGTTGTCTGTATCTTTGTCATGTCTTTGTGATTCTATCTCTCTCTCTCTCTCTCTCTCTCTCTCTCTCTCTCTCTCTCTCTCTCTCTCTCTCTCTCTCTCTCTCTCTCTCTCTCTCTCTCTCTCTCTCTCTCTCTCTCTCTTCTGCTGCCACTTCATTAAGTCCATTACACGTTTGACTCTGAATTAATCCCAGATTACAGAATTCATTAAACAAACAGCACTGCACAAATTTTTCTGGATCTGTTTTGCTTTGTTAGATTAAAGTTCATCTCAATTGTTAAATGGTTTTTGTAATTAATATATCAACCAAAATCAGTGAACAAATATTTTTGTTAAGGCGTTAAGTTCTGACGATAACATTCTAAGAGCTTAGTTAATAATATATGACATGTTGGCAAATTTTGATGAATTAAAGAATACAGAAAACTGCAGAAAGCCTATTGGTCCATACGAGGAAGCTCCTATTGGTCCATATCAGGCAGCTCCTATTGGTCCGTACGAGGCAGCCCTTATTGGTCCATACAAGGCAATTCCGATTTGTATCCACCCAATCTCCTATAACCTTTCACTCATGTAATTCAAGCGTAAGTTAGACCTAAGCGTCTAACCTACACTTGAAACAATTCAGCGACCCCACATCTTATTATGCTACCTGGTAATCCATCCTGCATATCAACAGCTTTGGTAAAACTGGTGTTTAGGAGTTAGTCAAGATTGGTTATTGCTTCGCCAAGAGCTTTCCATAGTCCTGGGTGTCAACAAGAGCTAATACTGGATACTGAGGTAGCGAGTAGTGGCTCTGTACTGAAAAGTGGGGCCCAGTCTTTCACTTCGAAACATGTGTGACATGTTTCACTATTCTTTTTACGACCTTGATCTAACATGACATTTGACACATTTGGACACCTTGTATGACCCTACTCTCGACTCTGTTAGAACCTTATTTGTTTAGTAGAAACATTTTGTCTTTGAGACTTTCAATTTTAGAGCGTTTGTTTTGTTTTCATATATAATAATTTTTTGTTTTTCTTTAAACATGTTTATTTTTTCCTTTTATTTTTTTATATTGAAATCTTGCCTCTTTTATGTAAAGAATTTTGGCATTTTGGGAAGAGCTTTTTCGTTCACTGTTGTCTTGTAGAGACTTACTTTCATCATATATCTTGACACTTTCTTTCATCACGTTCTCTCGGAGAGATCTTCCTTCATCATAACGTCTTGGAGAGACCTTCTGTGATCTGAAGACGAACACAGTTAATGAAGGATAGTAACTTTCCTTTTGTTTGCAGATGGGACGAATCTGGGGCTGTGTGTGGCTTCCCTTCCTGCGGCCCTGGCGAGCTACGGTGCCTAGACGGAGGCCGATGTGTGCAACACCAGCGGCTGTGTGACGGCGTTCCTGACTGTCCTACCTCAGAGGACGAGGACATCACCTTCTGTGCCGCCTTCACATCTATGCACGATATGCGCATCATCAAAGACAGTAAACCAGAGGCGGAGTGTGAGGGAGGCGCCTCGACCAAAGCAGCCTGCACGGACCAGGAGTTCCAGTGTAGTAGTGGGAAATGCATCTTTCGGTTGTATGTTTGTAATGGCATTGATGACTGTGAATTAGGAGAAGATGAGATGCCTTACGCTTGCGCCATGGCCCCCTCTGGTGTTGAAAAGAACGACATTCCTATATCCACTCGTGAAGAAGACACAGATGAGGGAGATATGCAGATTGAGGAGGACGATGTTGTAAATGAAGTTGAAGGTTTGGAATTTCCTTGTGCAGATAGGAGGCTGCAGTGTGAGGAAGTACATAAGTGTGACGAAGGCCATCCTGGAGACTGCATCACGGACTCTCACAACACTACGGATCTCGACAATGCGACGGCAAATGGCACAGACAGCATTATTACCATAGCTGTCCCGCCGACAGAGGACACAGACACAGGGTCTGTGCTTGATGACCGGCTCCAAGAGATAGATTCTAGCAACTCTCTTGAGAATGAAATTGAAGATCATAAAATGTCGACATCAGGTTCTTCAGCAATCACAGAAAACGTTACTATGGAAGTCTTGAGTGAAGATGATACCAGTATTTTGGAAGAAAAAGATGTAATACTTGAAGATGAGAAAGAAATCAATGTCATTTCTCTAACGGAAAATATTGATGACAGAGAAAACACAGCATTGGCTGAGGTGGATGTCAACATCGAGGTTGTGGATGAGGAATCTCCTGATCCAGATGGTGAAGAAGTCGAATCTTCAAGCCTCGAGGAGTATGATAACAGCTTAGAACGACGTCTTGTAGATGTCAATTTACTTCTCAGTTCCCGGAACTTGACCAATGGGACAGCCACTGATAATACGACATCTGTACTCGATGCGCCAGATGATTTTGATATTAATTCAACAACTCCATATCTGACTGCTGATAGTACTGATAATGATACTGATGAGAATTACGATGCATCGTCCAATGAAGGATATGAGAGAAGTGAAGAAACTGGTAATGTAACTACTCCAGAGCTTGGTCACTCGGACACCAGCAACTCCACAGAAGCATCAGACAATGAACAGGTTAGTCTGGAGGACGAGAGGGTGTCCTCCATGGAGTATGACCATCTACAAGATACTCTCAGTGCTTCTTTCAATGATACTCTCAGTGCTTCTTTCAACGATACTATCAGTGCTTCTTTCAACAATACTATCAGTGCTTCTTTCAACGATACAATCAGTGGTTCTTTCAATGATTCTCTCGGTACTTCTTTCAGTGATACTGTTAGTGTAGCTACAAGTATCTCTAATCAACCACCGACCACTGAAATTCCAACATTGAATTATATACCATCAGAAAACGAGACAACAGTGCCTGAGAACACCACTATATTCGACAGTACTGAAAGCGATGCTGCCTTCTTCCCGATCTTGGAAGCGTCTGATTCTTCCAACACAACAGAGAGCCAAATTGGCACTGACGTTGAAGACTCTAGAGTTGTTCTGATTGATGACGACGTATCACCTTCGGCAACGACGCTGATGGCGTCAGCTGTTTCAGAGGAGGCAGATCTCACTACTATGACCTCGTCATTATACGACCAAGACCCAGTAACAAATAACACTCTAGAGCAAATGGACATAGATAGAGTACACACTACAACGGAATACGATACAGAGTTCTTCGTGTCTACCACCGAGGCAGCAGCAACAGCATCAACGGTAGCATACGAACCCACGGAACATCCAGCAGACACGACTTCGAAACCCCCGGAACATCCAGCAGACACGACATCGAAACCCACGGAACATCCAGCAGACACGACTTCGAAACCCACGGAACATCCAGCAGACAGGACTTCGAAACCCACGGAACATCCAGCAGATACGACTTCGAAACCCACCATCTTCACTACTGAGCCATACAACTGGAAGGACATTCCCATTGGCCAGCAAAATCTGACTATCTTGATTGCAGTTCACTCTGAGACGAATGAAAGCAAGATCCCCCAGTATATCATCCATGGGATGGACGGCAGCACCTACGAGTACGAGATAGTGAGTATAGTGAAAGATAACGACCTCGCTAAAGAAAAACGCCAAGACATTAGTAGCGAGGCGTCCATAGAAGAGGCTGAAAAGGAGAAGACAGTGACTAAGGAAACAGAGAAGGCTGATGGGAGTCTTAGTTACCTTCAGGGCAACAACATCTCAGGTGCTTCAAGAGCTTCTTTGTCTCTCATCTCTCTCATCATCACCTTTATTTGTAAGCTTTAGTATTTAGGACTATATATTGTTCTGGATTAATTTTTTGCATAAGGAACTACTGAAATGAGTTAATGTACGAGGACTCGGTGCTCGAAGTTACATATGACAGAGGCCAGGATTTCATATGTAGTACAAGTGGTGGTAGTCACATATGGCAGAGTCCAGTACCTCTTGTGTAATACATGTCCAGGAAGTCACATATGACAGAGCCCAGGACTTCATATGTAGTACAAGTAGTGGAAGTCACATATGGCAGAGTCCAGTACCATGTGTGTAGCACATGTGAGTACACTCAGCTGGTGTGTATACTCACTGCCTCATTTTGACTACTGTTCTATCATGAATCTCACAATTATACTTAAATTTATGTATTGTATGTCACATAAATTTATATATTGTACAGTATTCGATTTCTGTTTAATACTCTGATTTCTGATAAAGAAAAATGTAAAGATTTATGGCTCCTAAAACATTGTAATTCATTTAATGGAGCAACAAAAACATTTACTTGTGAAAGCTTGTTGAAAATAATGTTACTTTTCGCAGTATATGTGTCTCACGGAGCTAATAGTAAGAAATGTCATGAATTTTTTTTTATAAATGATCATTGAACAAATAATATATGATATACAGAAAACGTATTTATATAGGACGATGTTTTTATCAACACTAAATAGATTTTCTCACTTGATAATGTTCTGACTATAATAGATAATGTTATGTCTAGAACGCCTCCACTTGCATCAGTGAACAGTGTTGAACACCTAAACCATGCAAATATTAAACAAGTGCCGAAACATGTGACCAACTTTTGACCATCACCACGTTTTGTAGAGGTTCATATTGACTTTATCAAACGTGACTCGCCAAAATGAAAACTACGTTTCGAGCATCGAATGTGAGGATTTTGCATGAGCGACACATTGACATTAGTTACAAGAGACTGTGATGGTGTGTGTTCCTAGAGGCAGAATTGCGATTGATGCTTCGACGAGCGAAGCAGCTGACTGAAAGGTGTCAGATGATATACCCATATCAGTAATACAGTGGAACCTCCCACCAGTAGCACAAACAATGGAACCTCTCACCAGTAGCACAAAGGAACTTCCCACCAGTAGCACAAGCCATGGAACTTTTGAACTTGGCAACTGAATTTGATATGATGAACATTTCTCGAGACGAATTAAACTTCATTCTCATATTAAAAGTAACAACTGCTTCTTGTGACTGTACCTCCGTGTTCTTACAAGTGTATGTTCTACATTGTGTATAGTGTAGCACATGAACATTCCATTGATGACGACCAGTATCTGTAACTCGTTAAGCATTATATCAGAGAGGGCAACATAAACTTGAGTAACGTTTATGTGAACATTGAATCTAACGTCAGTTCAACGTCGTTTGCCCGCGGGGTTAACGAGCATTTGGACTACTTTTGTATTTTTGTGAATCAATGTTAAACAAATAGTGTGTGAGGCGCTTCCTAGGTGCACTTATGTGTCTTAATCCATTATTTCTCAATTACAAAGTGCAGTATATGACAATTTCATAAATATATTTGCTTACGTGTTGACAAAAACTTTATGATTAATGTATTGTCAACTTTATAATTTATACTGGCTTTAGTGTTCAATAATCTATTCTTAAAGCTATTTCGGTGTGCTTGTGCATGCTTAAGCAGTGTAGAGGAGTTTGTTGATAAGGAGGTTTGGGTGTTTTGGGAGCGGGTGTCACCAGGGTGTTCCTCGTGGTGGTGATGGGAGTTGGTGAGAGCAATACCTGTATCTCCCTGCTATTACTGATTCTGTTTGCCCTCCCCATCACCATCACCATGGCCGCCATCAGCTCTTCCCCAACCACCACCACCACCACCATGGCCTCCAGCTCCTGCTGCCCACGTTTATCACGGCACAGCTAATATAATAATATAATATATACGGCACGGCACAATGCAACAGAGCTGTAACCTGCTCTGTTGCATTGAATAAACTGACAAGTCTCATTTTTGTGTTATGCATACACAGTTGTAAGTTAGATAACAAAGGTAAGAGATGGTATTATACACGGCCTATTTATAATACATATAAATACATATACATACATCCTCCTAGAGGAACGATAATTAATCTCAGCCTTCAGTCGATTTATGTTCAATTTTCCACAGAGGAACAAGGGCATAAAAGACAATAATACTAGCATACCGAATTCAGATCTATATGAATATTCTCATGACAAATTGTTCCTATAATCAAAACACAGACACTTATTATTATTCATTAATTACCAGCATATATGTATATATATATATATATATATATATATATATATATATATATATATATATATATATATATATATATATATATATATATATATATATATATATATATTATATATATTTGTATCTTAATTTATTATGCATTCGCTTCTTAGCCCATTCTCATTTAGGCAGCGTAAAATTTGTAGTGATTATTGCCTTACGAGAAGTTTGGCGGCTGGATTAACGAACCTGTGGTCTCTGTTTACATGCACAATCTGTTAAAGTAGGCGGGAACAGCATTTTGAGTAGTGCTTTACAAACACAGGCAGTTAGTGGATCATCTTTTAGGGGAACACAATTGAACGTATACCTTGTGGGCAAATCATGCTTGAATAATATTGAATCAACGATATCGACGTAGATACTACGTTGAATCGACGTCCTTTTCCCATTGGGAACCAGTTGCGAGTACATAAGGGTCACTGAGTAACTTCCGAGACTTGGGCGAAATCACATTTCTCCAATGTTTTGGAGGACGGGTAGCTGCTCTCAGTTAGATCACTTCACTGTGTTGCATATTTCTCGTGTCTCCTAGCTATCATACCCCAACCCGTCCTCGACTCAAGCCCATTACATTCAGCGATCAACCCCACAGACGCATTTATAAATTTTAATATGCTGTTTATTCAAAACGGGAATTTTCTCAAGTATAAATTAATATTATAATATATTAGCATATTGTGTATATATAGGCATAGGATAGGTTAGGTTAGGTGTTTAGGTTCTGTTGGCGATTATTTGTAGTATGTGGGTGAAGCATTTATAGCGTTGTGAATCGAACAAAATTCGTCAGTGTAGCACTTGTTCCGGATAAGTTCGAACGTCAGCAGTTGTGAGTCGTGTGTAAACTGTTTTTCATTCATAAACGGGGTTTGGCGGGTGCATGGAATCACTTTTGGATCTTTGTTTGGAGGACGGGCTGCATACCCTTAGTCAACCCGTCCTCGACTCGAAGTCCATTCCATCCAGCAGTCGACCCCACAGATGCATTCATAAATTTTAACATGCTGTTCATTCAAAATAGGAATTTTCTCAAATATAAATTAATATTTTAATATATTAGCACATTGTGCATATATAGGAATAGGTTAGGTTACATGTTTAGGTTCTGTTGGCGATTATTTGTATTTGTAGTACGCAGGTGAAGCATTTACAGCGTTGTGGTTCGAACAAAAGTCGTCAGCGAAGCACTTGTTCCGGAAGTGTTCAAACGTCATCAGTTGTGAGTCGTGTGTAAACCGTTTTTCATTCATAAACAGCGGGTTTGGCGGTTGCATGGAATGGACTTAGGGTTTTTTTGTTTAGAGGTCGGGCTGAGTAAAAAGGCTTCGAACCTACGAATCTCTTGTAAAAAATTATTCAAGCCTTAGTCTTAGTAAAAAAGCTTCGAACCAACGAGTTAGTAAAAAGGCTCCGAACCTCTAAGTTTATTAGCAAAAAAAGGCTTTAAACCAAGAAGTAAAAAAAAAAAAAAAAAGTTTCGAACCAAAAATTTAACAGGCTTCGTTAACCTACGACTCGTAGTTCAGAGACTTCGAACCACTAAGGTTCATTAGAGCTGCACAAGAGTAAATAAGTATATATATATCCCATATCTCATCACGTGTGTTTAAATTCATAGAATTCGTGTTTCACTTTCAACTAGGTAGACATTGT
Source organism: Procambarus clarkii (assembly GCF_040958095.1). Taxonomy (NCBI): domain Eukaryota; kingdom Metazoa; phylum Arthropoda; class Malacostraca; order Decapoda; family Cambaridae; genus Procambarus; species Procambarus clarkii. The sequence continues at coordinate 12,581,071 of NC_091187.1, forward strand.
TATTTATTTTAATGACCTGAAAATAAAAGTAATTAGAATTTTAAAATGTTGAGTTTCATCAATGATTCAAAACACAGGAAAGAGTGTATTGACAATCTTTATTTAAATGTTTTTTTACAGTCACTCAACACTCTAAAACTAAATATTGCTTTAATTGAATCAAAATGAATATTTTTATTGAAGAATGTACCCCATGTGCTCACAATTTTATTTAATAAGAATTATTACTTTATAGCAAATAAAATACTGTTGTCACTGAGTCCTTTGAGCAAAATAAAAAATATTTCTACTTAATAACAATTTAATACACTTTACTATTAGGTCTTTAATTATCCTTTTATATATTTATATTAGCAATAGAAGCCGAGAGTACCTAGGTCTCTCGAGAGATTTTTGAAAATAACGAAAATCACTGCCTTATAGGCAAATCGGGCCTTGCATAATAGGCCAAGTAGTGCTCAAAACCACGGTAGGCCTAACCTTGCCCATAACAAAATAAACATTTTCATGAAAAAATTAAAACCAGCGTAAAATCATTTTTAAATTATGACCATTTTGTATTATTATATAATAAACTGATAAATAAAAACATTAAAAAATAACAAAACTAGGCAAAAAGATGAAGACCAACATGGAACACAGGACATTTTCTGCCACACAGCCCTTGTAAGTGTCCTATCCTAACCTACCAGAGGACCAAACTCAGAAAACGGGACAGTACGTCACTTTGGCGAGCAGCTTACATTTTCTGCCACACAGCCCTTTGCCAGGAAAGAATCGCAGCCCGGGCGAAATCGTCATTTTTCTCAAAACTCAAAATCAAAACCAGCCATAGAATCGTTTTGAAAATGGTACCATTGTGTTTACCACAGCAATTTACATTTCTTTCTGTAAAGGCTTTCTTTGCTAATTTTCAATATCAAGGCCCAAACACCCATATTTACCGAGATACAGCCATCTCAAATATCAGATATATCATCGTGTTTTCTCAACAAATTATTAAGGAAAATGAGTTGAAAAACATGTAATAATAATTATAAACAGCTGAATAAAAAATGGGTAATGAAAAATAAAGCAATTTCTATATTATTCATTTACTTAGAGATTATTTCGAATGGTACTTATAGGGGCATATGTATGATACTTATAATGGCATAAGTATGGTACTTACATTGGCATATGTATGGTACTTATAGTGGCAAATGTATGGTACTCATAAAAGAATATGTATGGTACTTATAAAAAAATATGTATGGTACCTATATGAGCATATGTATAATACGTATAATGGTATATGCAGAGTACTTATAAAGACATGTATGATACACATAATGGCATATAAATGGTACCTATAAAGGCATATGTATGATACTTATATGGTCATATGTATGGTACTTACACGAGCCTATGTATGGTACTTATATGGCCATGTGTATGTTACATATATCGGTATGTGTATGTTACATATATTGGTATGTGAATGCCACTTATATGGGCATGTGTATGGTACATATATTTGTATGTGAATGGTACATATATGGGCATGTAAACGGTACTTATATAGGCATGTGTATAGTACTTATATGGGCATGTTAATAGTACTTATATGGTCATGAGTATAGTACTTATATGGGCATGTGTGCATGGGCTTACTTATGGGCATACGTATGGTACTTATATGGTCCTCCTAATGTTTCCCAACGTCAAGAAAACGGTAAATTGTAAGTGTCCTATCCTAACCTACCAGAGGACCAAACTCAGAAAACGGGACAGTACGTCACTTTGGCGAGCAGCTTACATTTTCTGCCACACAGCCCTTTGCCAGGAAAGAATCGCAGCCCGGGCGAAATCGTCATTTTTCTCAAAACTCAAAATCAAAACCAGCCATAGAATCGTTTTGAAAATGGTACCATTGTGTTTACCACAGCAATTTACATTTCTTTCTGTAAAGGCTTTCTTTGCTAATTTTCAATATCAAGGCCCAAACACCCATATTTACCGAGATACAGCCATCTCAAATATCAGATATATCATCGTGTTTTCTCAACAAATTATTAAGGAAAATGAGTTGAAAAACATGTAATAATAATTATAAACAGCTGAATAAAAAATGGGTAATGAAAAATAAAGCAATTTCTATATTATTCATTTACTTAGAGATTATTTCGAATGGTACTTATAGGGGCATATGTATGATACTTATAATGGCATAAGTATGGTACTTACATTGGCATATGTATGGTACTTATAGTGGCAAATGTATGGTACTCATAAAAGAATATGTATGGTACTTATAAAAAAATATGTATGTTACCTATATGGGCATATGTATAATACGTATAATGGTATATGCAGAGTACTTATAAAGACATGTATGATACACATAATGGCATATAAATGGTACCTATAAAGGCATATGTATGATACTTATATGGTCATATGTATGGTACTTACACGAGCCTATGTATGGTACTTATATGGCCATGTGTATGTTACATATATCGGTATGTGTATGTTACATATATTGGTATGTGAATGCCACTTATATGGGCATGTGTATGGTACATATATTTGTATGTGAATGGTACATATATGGGCATGTAAACGGTACTTATATAGGCATGTGTATAGTACTTATATGGGCATGTTAATAGTACTTATATGGTCATGAGTATAGTACTTATATGGGCATGTGTGCATGGGCTTACTTATGGGCATACGTATGGTACTTATATGGTTCTTCTAATGTTTCCCAACGTCAAGAAAACGGTAAATTGTAAGTGTCCTATCCTAACCTACCAGAGGACCAAACTCAGAAAACGGGACAGTACGTCACTTTGGCGAGCAGCTTACATTTTCTGCCACACAGCCCTTTGCCAGGAAAGAATCGCAGCCCGGGCGAAATCGTCATTTTTCTCAAAACTCAAAATCAAAACCAGCCATAGAATCGTTTTGAAAATGGTACCATTGTGTTTACCACAGCAATTTACATTTCTTTCTGTAAAGGCTTTCTTTGCTAATTTTCAATATCAAGGCCCAAACACCCATATTTACCGAGATACAGCCATCTCAAATATCAGATATATCATCGTGTTTTCTCAACAAATTATTAAGGAAAATGAGTTGAAAAACATGTAATAATAATTATAAACAGCTGAATAAAAAATGGGTAATGAAAAATAAAGCAATTTCTATATTATTCATTTACTTAGAGATTATTTCGAATGGTACTTATAGGGGCATATGTATGATACTTATAATGGCATAAGTATGGTACTTACATTGGCATATGTATGGTACTTATAGTGGCAAATGTATGGTACTCATAAAAGAATATGTATGGTACTTATAAAAAAATATGTATGGTACCTATATGGGCATATGTATAATACGTATAATGGTATATGCAGAGTACTTATAAAGACATGTATGATACATATAATGGCATATAAATGGTACCTATAAAGGCATATGTATGATACTTATATGGTCATATGTATGGTACTTACACGAGCCTATGTATGGTACTTATATGGCCATGTGTATGTTACATATATCGGTATGTGTATGTTACATATATTGGTATGTGAATGCCACTTATATGGGCATGTGTATGGTACATATATTTGTATGTGAATGGTACATATATGGGCATGTAAACGGTACTTATATAGGTATGTGTATAGTACTTATATGGGCATGTTAATAGTACTTATATGGTCATGAGTATAGTACTTATATGGGCATGTGTGCATGGGCTTACTTATGGGCATACGTATGGTACTTATATGGTCCTCCTAATGTTTCCCAACGTCAAGAAAACGGTAAATTGTAAGTGTCCTATCCTAACCTACCAGAGGACCAAACTCAGAAAACGGGACAGTACGTCACTTTGGCGAGCAGCTTACATTTTCTGCCACACAGCCCTTTGCCAGGAAAGAATCGCAGCCCGGGCGAAATCGTCATTTTTCTCAAAACTCAAAATCAAAACCAGCCATAGAATCGTTTTGAAAATGGTACCATTGTGTTTACCACAGCAATTTACATTTCTTTCTGTAAAGGCTTTCTTTGCTAATTTTCAATATCAAGGCCCAAACACCCATATTTACCGAGATACAGCCATCTCAAATATCAGATATATCATCGTGTTTTCTCAACAAATTATTAAGGAAAATGAGTTGAAAAACATGTAATAATAATTATAAACAGCTGAATAAAAAATGGGTAATGAAAAATAAAGCAATTTCTATATTATTCATTTACTTAGAGATTATTTCGAATGGTACTTATAGGGGCATATGTATGATACTTATAATGGCATAAGTATGGTACTTACATTGGCATATGTATGGTACTTATAGTGGCAAATGTATGGTACTCATAAAAGAATATGTATGGTACTTATAAAAAAATATGTATGGTACCTATATGAGCATATGTATAATACGTATAATGGTATATGCAGAGTACTTATAAAGACATGTATGATACACATAATGGCATATAAATGGTACCTATAAAGGCATATGTATGATACTTATATGGTCATATGTATGGTACTTACACGAGCCTATGTATGGTACTTATATGGCCATGTGTATGTTACATATATCGGTATGTGTATGTTACATATATTGGTATGTGAATGCCACTTATATGGGCATGTGTATGGTACATATATTTGTATGTGAATGGTACATATATGGGCATGTAAACGGTACTTATATAGGCATGTGTATAGTACTTATATGGGCATGTTAATAGTACTTATATGGTCATGAGTATAGTACTTATATGGGCATGTGTGCATGGGCTTACTTATGGGCATACGTATGGTACTTATATGGTCCTCCTAATGTTTCCCAACGTCAAGAAAACGGTAAATTGTAAGTGTCCTATCCTAACCTACCAGAGGACCAAACTCAGAAAACGGGACAGTACGTCACTTTGGCGAGCAGCTTACATTTTCTGCCACACAGCCCTTTGCCAGGAAAGAATCGCAGCCCGGGCGAAATCGTCATTTTTCTCAAAACTCAAAATCAAAACCAGCCATAGAATCGTTTTGAAAATGGTACCATTCTGTTTACCACAGCAATTTACATTTCTTTCTGTAAAGGCTTTCTTTGCTAATTTTCAATATCAAGGCCCAAACACCCATATTTACCGAGATACAGCCATCTCAAATATCAGATATATCATCGTGCTTTCTCAACAAATTATTAAGGAAAATGAGTTGAAAAACATGTAATAATAATTATAAACAGCTGAATAAAAAATGGGTAATGAAAAATAAAGCAATTTCTATATTATTCATTTACTTAGAGATTATTTCGAATGGTACTTATAGGGGCATATGTATGATACTTATAATGGCATAAGTATGGTACTTACATTGGCATATGTATGGTACTTATAGTGGCAAATGTATGGTACTCATAAAAGAATATGTATGGTACTTATAAAAAAATATGTATGTTACCTATATGGGCATATGTATAATACGTATAATGGTATATGCAGAGTACTTATAAAGACATGTATGATACACATAATGGCATATAAATGGTACCTATAAAGGCATATGTATGATACTTATATGGTCATATGTATGGTACTTACACGAGCCTATGTATGGTACTTATATGGCCATGTGTATGTTACATATATCGGTATGTGTATGTTACATATATTGGTATGTGAATGCCACTTATATGGGCATGTGTATGGTACATATATTTGTATGTGAATGGTACATATATGGGCATGTAAACGGTACTTATATAGGTATGTGTATAGTACTTATATGGGCATGTTAATAGTACTTATATGGTCATGAGTATAGTACTTATATGGGCATGTGTGCATGGGCTTACTTATGGGCATACGTATGGTACTTATATGGTCCTCCTAATGTTTCCCAACGTCAAGAAAACGGTAAATTGTAAGTGTCCTATCCTAACCTACCAGAGGACCAAACTCAGAAAACGGGACAGTACGTCACTTTGGCGAGCAGCTTACATTTTCTGCCACACAGCCCTTTGCCAGGAAAGAATCGCAGCCCGGGCGAAATCGTCATTTTTCTCAAAACTCAAAATCAAAACCAGCCATAGAATCGTTTTGAAAATGGTACCATTGTGTTTACCACAGCAATTTACATTTCTTTCTGTAAAGGCTTTCTTTGCTAATTTTCAATATCAAGGCCCAAACACCCATATTTACCGAGATACAGCCATCTCAAATATCAGATATATCATCGTGTTTTCTCAACAAATTATTAAGGAAAATGAGTTGAAAAACATGTAATAATAATTATAAACAGCTGAATAAAAAATGGGTAATGAAAAATAAAGCAATTTCTATATTATTCATTTACTTAGAGATTATTTCGAATGGTACTTATAGGGGCATATGTATGATACTTATAATGGCATAAGTATGGTACTTACATTGGCATATGTATGGTACTTATAGTGGCAAATGTATGGTACTCATAAAAGAATATGTATGGTACTTATAAAAAAATATGTATGGTACCTATATGAGCATATGTATAATACGTATAATGGTATATGCAGAGTACTTATAAAGACATGTATGATACACATAATGGCATATAAATGGTACCTATAAAGGCATATGTATGATACTTATATGGTCATATATATGGTACTTACACGAGCCTATGTATGGTACTTATATGGCCATGTGTATGTTACATATATCGGTATGTGTATGTTACATATATTGGTATGTGAATGCCACTTATATGGGCATGTGTATGGTACATATATTTGTATGTGAATGGTACATATATGGGCATGTAAACGGTACTTATATAGGCATGTGTATAGTACTTATATGGGCATGTTAATAGTACTTATATGGTCATGAGTATAGTACTTATATGGGCATGTGTGCATGGGCTTACTTATGGGCATACGTATGGTACTTATATGGTCCTCCTAATGTTTCCCAACGTCAAGAAAACGGTAAATTGTAAGTGTCCTATCCTAACCTACCAGAGGACCAAACTCAGAAAACGGGACAGTACGTCACTTTGGCGAGCAGCTTACATTTTCTGCCACACAGCCCTTTGCCAGGAAAGAATCGCAGCCCGGGCGAAATCGTAATTTTTCTCAAAACTCAAAATCAAAACCAGCCATAGAATCGTTTTGAAAATGGTACCATTGTGTTTACCACAGCAATTTACATTTCTTTCTGTAAAGGCTTTCTTTGCTAATTTTCAATATCAAGGCCCAAACACCCATATTTACCGAGATACAGCCATCTCAAATATCAGATATATCATCGTGTTTTCTCAACAAATTATTAAGGAAAATGAGTTGAAAAACATGTAATAATAATTATAAACAGCTGAATAAAAAATGGGTAATGAAAAATAAAGCAATTTCTATATTATTCATTTACTTAGAGATTATTTCGAATGGTACTTATAGGGGCATATGTATGATACTTATAATGGCATAAGTATGGTACTTACATTGGCATATGTATGGTACTTATAGTGGCAAATGTATGGTACTCATAAAAGAATATGTATGGTACTTATAAAAAAATATGTATGTTACCTATATGGGCATATGTATAATACGTATAATGTTATATGCAGAGTACTTATAAAGACATGTATGATACACATAATGGCATATAAATGGTACCTATAAAGGCATATGTATGATACTTATATGGTCATATGTATGGTACTTACACGAGCCTATGTATGGTACTTATATGGCCATGTGTATGTTACATATATCGGTATGTGTATGTTACATATATTGGTATGTGAATGCCACTTATATGGGCATGTGTATGGTACATATATTTGTATGTGAATGGTACATATATGGGCATGTAAACGGTACTTATATAGGCATGTGTATAGTACTTATATGGGCATGTTAATAGTACTTATATGGTCATGAGTATAGTACTTATATGGGCATGTGTGCATGGGCTTACTTATGGGCATACGTATGGTACTTATATGGTTCTTCTAATGTTTCCCAACGTCAAGAAAACGGTAAATTGTAAGTGTCCTATCCTAACCTACCAGAGGACCAAACTCAGAAAACGGGACAGTACGTCACTTTGGCGAGCAGCTTACATTTTCTGCCACACAGCCCTTTGCCAGGAAAGAATCGCAGCCCGGGCGAAATCGTCATTTTTCTCAAAACTCAAAATCAAAACCAGCCATAGAATCGTTTTGAAAATGGTACCATTGTGTTTACCACAGCAATTTACATTTCTTTCTGTAAAGGCTTTCTTTGCTAATTTTCAATATCAAGGCCCAAACACCCATATTTACCGAGATACAGCCATCTCAAATATCAGATATATCATCGTGTTTTCTCAACAAATTATTAAGGAAAATGAGTTGAAAAACATGTAATAATAATTATAAACAGCTGAATAAAAAATGGGTAATGAAAAATAAAGCAATTTCTATATTATTCATTTACTTAGAGATTATTTCGAATGGTACTTATAGGGGCATATGTATGATACTTATAATGGCATAAGTATGGTACTTACATTGGCATATGTATGGTACTTATAGTGGCAAATGTATGGTACTCATAAAAGAATATGTATGGTACTTATAAAAAAATATGTATGGTACCTATATGGGCATATGTATAATACGTATAATGGTATATGCAGAGTACTTATAAAGACATGTATGATACATATAATGGCATATAAATGGTACCTATAAAGGCATATGTATGATACTTATATGGTCATATGTATGGTACTTACACGAGCCTATGTATGGTACTTATATGGCCATGTGTATGTTACATATATCGGTATGTGTATGTTACATATATTGGTATGTGAATGCCACTTATATGGGCATGTGTATGGTACATATATTTGTATGTGAATGGTACATATATGGGCATGTAAACGGTACTTATATAGGTATGTGTATAGTACTTATATGGGCATGTTAATAGTACTTATATGGTCATGAGTATAGTACTTATATGGGCATGTGTGCATGGGCTTACTTATGGGCATACGTATGGTACTTATATGGTCCTCCTAATGTTTCCCAACGTCAAGAAAACGGTAAATTGTAAGTGTCCTATCCTAACCTACCAGAGGACCAAACTCAGAAAACGGGACAGTACGTCACTTTGGCGAGCAGCTTACATTTTCTGCCACACAGCCCTTTGCCAGGAAAGAATCGCAGCCCGGGCGAAATCGTCATTTTTCTCAAAACTCAAAATCAAAACCAGCCATAGAATCGTTTTGAAAATGGTACCATTGTGTTTACCACAGCAATTTACATTTCTTTCTGTAAAGGCTTTCTTTGCTAATTTTCAATATCAAGGCCCAAACACCCATATTTACCGAGATACAGCCATCTCAAATATCAGATATATCATCGTGTTTTCTCAACAAATTATTAAGGAAAATGAGTTGAAAAACATGTAATAATAATTATAAACAGCTGAATAAAAAATGGGTAATGAAAAATAAAGCAATTTCTATATTATTCATTTACTTAGAGATTATTTCGAATGGTACTTATAGGGGCATATGTATGATACTTATAATGGCATAAGTATGGTACTTACATTGGCATATGTATGGTACTTATAGTGGCAAATGTATGGTACTCATAAAAGAATATGTATGGTACTTATAAAAAAATATGTATGGTACCTATATGAGCATATGTATAATACGTATAATGGTATATGCAGAGTACTTATAAAGACATGTATGATACACATAATGGCATATAAATGGTACCTATAAAGGCATATGTATGATACTTATATGGTCATATGTATGGTACTTACACGAGCCTATGTATGGTACTTATATGGCCATGTGTATGTTACATATATCGGTATGTGTATGTTACATATATTGGTATGTGAATGCCACTTATATGGGCATGTGTATGGTACATATATTTGTATGTGAATGGTACATATATGGGCATGTAAACGGTACTTATATAGGCATGTGTATAGTACTTATATGGGCATGTTAATAGTACTTATATGGTCATGAGTATAGTACTTATATGGGCATGTGTGCATGGGCTTACTTATGGGCATACGTATGGTACTTATATGGTCCTCCTAATGTTTCCCAACGTCAAGAAAACGGTAAATTGTAAGTGTCCTATCCTAACCTACCAGAGGACCAAACTCAGAAAACGGGACAGTACGTCACTTTGGCGAGCAGCTTACATTTTCTGCCACACAGCCCTTTGCCAGGAAAGAATCGCAGCCCGGGCGAAATCGTCATTTTTCTCAAAACTCAAAATCAAAACCAGCCATAGAATCGTTTTGAAAATGGTACCATTGTGTTTACCACAGCAATTTACATTTCTTTCTGTAAAGGCTTTCTTTGCTAATTTTCAATATCAAGTCCCAAACACCCATATTTACCGAGATACAGCCATCTCAAATATCAGATATATCATCGTGTTTTCTCAACAAATTATTAAGGAAAATGAGTTGAAAAACATGTAATAATAATTATAAACAGCTGAATAAAAAATGGGTAATGAAAAATAAAGCAATTTCTATATTATTCATTTACTTAGAGATTATTTCGAATGGTACTTATAGGGGCATATGTATGATACTTATAATGGCATAAGTATGGTACTTACATTGGCATATGTATGGTACTTATAGTGGCAAATGTATGGTACTCATAAAAGAATATGTATGGTACTTATAAAAAAATATGTATGTTACCTATATGGGCATATGTATAATACGTATAATGGTATATGCAGAGTACTTATAAAGACATGTATGATACACATAATGGCATATAAATGGTACCTATAAAGGCATATGTATGATACTTATATGGTCATATGTATGGTACTTACACGAGCCTATGTATGGTACTTATATGGCCATGTGTATGTTACATATATCGGTATGTGTATGTTACATATATTGGTATGTGAATGCCACTTATATGGGCATGTGTATGGTACATATATTTGTATGTGAATGGTACATATATGGGCATGTAAACGGTACTTATATAGGCATGTGTATAGTACTTATATGGGCATGTTAATAGTACTTATATGGTCATGAGTATAGTACTTATATGGGCATGTGTGCATGGGCTTACTTATGGGCATACGTATGGTACTTATATGGTTCTTCTAATGTTTCCCAACGTCAAGAAAACGGTAAATTGTAAGTGTCCTATCCTAACCTACCAGAGGACCAAACTCAGAAAACGGGACAGTACGTCACTTTGGCGAGCAGCTTACATTTTCTGCCACACAGCCCTTTGCCAGGAAAGAATCGCAGCCCGGGCGAAATCGTCATTTTTCTCAAAACTCAAAATCAAAACCAGCCATAGAATCGTTTTGAAAATGGTACCATTGTGTTTACCACAGCAATTTACATTTCTTTCTGTAAAGGCTTTCTTTGCTAATTTTCAATATCAAGGCCCAAACACCCATATTTACCGAGATACAGCCATCTCAAATATCAGATATATCATCGTGTTTTCTCAACAAATTATTAAGGAAAATGAGTTGAAAAACATGTAATAATAATTATAAACAGCTGAATAAAAAATGGGTAATGAAAAATAAAGCAATTTCTATATTATTCATTTACTTAGAGATTATTTCGAATGGTACTTATAGGGGCATATGTATGATACTTATAATGGCATAAGTATGGTACTTACATTGGCATATGTATGGTACTTATAGTGGAAAATGTATGGTACTCATAAAAGAATATGTATGGTACTTATAAAAAAATATGTATGGTACCTATATGAGCATATGTATAATACGTATAATGGTATATGCAGAGTACTTATAAAGACATGTATGATACACATAATGGCATATAAATGGTACCTATAAAGGCATATGTATGATACTTATATGGTCATATGTATGGTACTTACACGAGCCTATGTATGGTACTTATATGGCCATGTGTATGTTACATATATCGGTATGTGTATGTTACATATATTGGTATGTGAATGCCACTTATATGGGCATGTGTATGGTACATATATTTGTATGTGAATGGTACATATATGGGCATGTAAACGGTACTTATATAGGCATGTGTATAGTACTTATATGGGCATGTTAATAGTACTTATATGGGCATGTGTGCATGGGCTTACTTATGGGCATACGTATGGTACTTATATGGTCCTCCTAATGTTTCCCAACGTCAAGAAAACGGTAAATTGTAAGTGTCCTATCCTAACCTACCAGAGGACCAAACTCAGAAAACGGGACAGTACGTCACTTTGGCGAGCAGCTTACATTTTCTGCCACACAGCCCTTTGCCAGGAAAGAATCGCAGCCCGGGCGAAATCGTCATTTTTCTCAAAACTCAAAATCAAAACCAGCCATAGAATCGTTTTGAAAATGGTACCATTCTGTTTACCACAGCAATTTACATTTCTTTCTGTAAAGGCTTTCTTTGCTAATTTTCAATATCAAGGCCCAAACACCCATATTTACCGAGATACAGCCATCTCAAATATCAGATATATCATCGTGTTTTCTCAACAAATTATTAAGGAAAATGAGTTGAAAAACATGTAATAATAATTATAAACAGCTGAATAAAAAATGGATAATGAAAAATAAAGCAATTTCTATATTATTCATTTACTTAGAGATTATTTCGAATGGTACTTATAGGGGCATATGTATGTTACTTATAATGGCATAAGTATGGTACTCATATGGCATATGTATGGTACTTATAGTGGCAAATGTATGGTACTTATAAAAGAATATGTATGGTACTTATAAAAAAATATGTATGGTACCTATATGGGCATATGTATAATACGTATAATGGTATATGCAGAGTACTTATAAAGACATGTATGATACATATAATGGCATATAAATGGTACCTATAAAGGCATATGTATGATACTTATATGGTCATATGTATGGTACTTACACGAGCCTATGTATGGTACTTATATGGCCATGTGTATGTTACATATATCGGTATGTGTATGTTACATATATTGGTATGTGAATGCCACTTATATGGGCATGTGTATGGTACATATATTTGTATGTGAATGGTACATATATGGGCATGTAAACGGTACTTATATAGGCATGTGTATAGTACTTATATGGGCATGTTAATAGTACTTATATGGGCATGTGTGCATGGGCTTACTTATGGGCATACGTATGGTACTTATATGGTCCTCCTAATGTTTCCCAACGTCAAGAAAACGGTAAATTGTAAGTGTCCTATCCTAACCTACCAGAGGACCAAACTCAGAAAACGGGACAGTACGTCACTTTGGCGAGCAGCTTACATTTTCTGCCACACAGCCCTTTGCCAGGAAAGAATCGCAGCCCGGGCGAAATCGTCATTTTTCTCAAAACTCAAAATCAAAACCAGCCATAGAATCGTTTTAAAAATGGTACCATTGTGTTTACCACAGCAATTTACGTTTCTTTCTGTAAAGGCTTTCTTTGCTAATTTTCAATATCAAGGCCCAAACACCCATATTTACCGAGATACAGCCATCTCAAATATCAGATATATCATCGTGTTTTCTCAACAAATTATTAAGGAAAATGAGTTGAAAAACATGTAATAATAATTATAAACAGCTGAATAAAAAATGGGTAATGAAAAATAAAGCAATTTCTATATTATTCATTTACTTTGAGATTATTTCGAATGGTACTTATAGGGGCATATGTATGTTACTTATAATGGCATAAGTATGGTACTTATATGGCATATGTATGGTACTTATAGTGGCAAATGTATGGTACTTATAAAAGAATATGTATGGTACTTATAAAAAAATATGTATGGTACCTATATGGGCATATGTATAATACGTATAATGGTATATGCAGAGTACTTATAAAGACATGTATGATACATATAATGGCATATAAATGGTACCTGTAAAGGCATATGTATGACACTTATATGGTCATATGTATGGTACTTACACGAGCCTATGTATGGTACTTATATGGCCATGTGTATGTTACATATATCGGTATGTGTATGTTACATATATTGGTATGTGTATGTTACATATATTGGTATGTGAATGCCACTTATATGGGCATGTGTATGGTACATATATTTGTATGTGAATGGTACATATATGGGCATGTAAACGGTACTTATATAGGCATGTGTATAGTACTTATATGGGCATGTTAATAGTTCTTATATGGTCATGAGTATAGTACTTATATGGGCATGTGTGCATGGGCTTACTTATGGGCATACGTATGGTACTTATATGGTCCTCCTAATGTTTACCAACGTCAAGAAAACGGTAAATTGTAAGTGTCCTATCCTAACCTACCAGAGGACCAAACTCAGAAAACGGGACAGTACGTCACTTTGGCGAGCAGCTTACATTTTCTGCCACACAGCCCTTTGCCAGGAAAGAATCGCAGCCCGGGCGAAATCGTCATTTTTCTCAAAACTCAAAATCAAAACCAGCCATAGAATCGTTTTGAAAATGGTACCATTGTGTTTACCACAGCAATTTACATTTCTTTCTGTAAAGGCTTTCTTTGCTAATTTTCAATATCAAGGCCCAAACACCCATATTTACCGAGATACAGCCATCTCAAATATCAGATATATCATCGTGTTTTCTCAACAAATTATTAAGGAAAATGAGTTGAAAAACATGTAATAATAATTATAAACAGCTGAATAAAAAATGGGTAATGAAAAATAAAGCAATTTCTATATTATTCATTTACTTAGAGATTATTTCGAATGGTACTTATAGGGGCATATGTATGATACTTATAATGGCATAAGTATGGTACTTACATTGGCATATGTATGGTACTTATAGTGGAAAATGTATGGTACTCATAAAAGAATATGTATGGTACTTATAAAAAAATATGTATGGTACCTATATGAGCATATGTATAATACGTATAATGGTATATGCAGAGTACTTATAAAGACATGTATGATACACATAATGGCATATAAATGGTACCTATAAAGGCATATGTATGATACTTATATGGTCATATGTATGGTACTTACACGAGCCTATGTATGGTACTTATATGGCCATGTGTATGTTACATATATCGGTATGTGTATGTTACATATATTGGTATGTGAATGCCACTTATATGGGCATGTGTATGGTACATATATTTGTATGTGAATGGTACATATATGGGCATGTAAACGGTACTTATATAGGCATGTGT
The DNA here is from genome assembly GCF_040958095.1 of Procambarus clarkii. Classification (NCBI taxonomy): domain Eukaryota; kingdom Metazoa; phylum Arthropoda; class Malacostraca; order Decapoda; family Cambaridae; genus Procambarus; species Procambarus clarkii. The sequence goes on from NC_091187.1 coordinate 12,596,333, forward strand.
ATAGTACTTATATGGGCATGTTAATAGTACTTATATGGTCATGAGTATAGTACTTATATGGGCATGTGTGCATGGGCTTACTTATGGGCATACGTATGGTACTTATATGGTCCTCCTAATGTTTCCCAACGTCAAGAAAACGGTAAATTGTAAGTGTCCTATCCTAACCTACCAGAGGACCAAACTCAGAAAACGGGACAGTACGTCACTTTGGCGAGCAGCTTACATTTTCTGCCACACAGCCCTTTGCCAGGAAAGAATCGCAGCCCGGGCGAAATCGTCATTTTTCTCAAAACTCAAAATCAAAACCAGCCATAGAATCGTTTTGAAAATGGTACCATTGTGTTTACCACAGCAATTTACATTTCTTTCTGTAAAGGCTTTCTTTGCTAATTTTCAATATCAAGGCCCAAACACCCATATTTACCGAGATACAGCCATCTCAAATATCAGATATATCATCGTGTTTTCTCAACAAATTATTAAGGAAAATGAGTTGAAAAACATGTAATAATAATTATAAACAGCTGAATAAAAAATGGGTAATGAAAAATAAAGCAATTTCTATATTATTCATTTACTTAGAGATTATTTCGAATGGTACTTATAGGGGCATATGTATGATACTTATAATGGCATAAGTATGGTACTTACATTGGCATATGTATGGTACTTATAGTGGCAAATGTATGGTACTCATAAAAGAATATGTATGGTACTTATAAAAAAATATGTATGTTACCTATATGGGCATATGTATAATACGTATAATGGTATATGCAGAGTACTTATAAAGACATGTATGATACACATAATGGCATATAAATGGTACCTATAAAGGCATATGTATGATACTTATATGGTCATATGTATGGTACTTACACGAGCCTATGTATGGTACTTATATGGCCATGTGTATGTTACATATATCGGTATGTGTATGTTACATATATTGGTATGTGAATGCCACTTATATGGGCATGTGTATGGTACATATATTTGTATGTGAATGGTACATATATGGGCATGTAAACGGTACTTATATAGGCATGTGTATAGTACTTATATGGGCATGTTAATAGTACTTATATGGTCATGAGTATAGTACTTATATGGGCATGTGTGCATGGGCTTACTTATGGGCATACGTATGGTACTTATATGGTTCTTCTAATGTTTCCCAACGTCAAGAAAACGGTAAATTGTAAGTGTCCTATCCTAACCTACCAGAGGACCAAACTCAGAAAACGGGACAGTACGTCACTTTGGCGAGCAGCTTACATTTTCTGCCACACAGCCCTTTGCCAGGAAAGAATCGCAGCCCGGGCGAAATCGTCATTTTTCTCAAAACTCAAAATCAAAACCAGCCATAGAATCGTTTTGAAAATGGTACCATTGTGTTTACCACAGCAATTTACATTTCTTTCTGTAAAGGCTTTCTTTGCTAATTTTCAATATCAAGGCCCAAACACCCATATTTACCGAGATACAGCCATCTCAAATATCAGATATATCATCGTGTTTTCTCAACAAATTATTAAGGAAAATGAGTTGAAAAACATGTAATAATAATTATAAACAGCTGAATAAAAAATGGGTAATGAAAAATAAAGCAATTTCTATATTATTCATTTACTTAGAGATTATTTCGAATGGTACTTATAGGGGCATATGTATGATACTTATAATGGCATAAGTATGGTACTTACATTGGCATATGTATGGTACTTATAGTGGAAAATGTATGGTACTCATAAAAGAATATGTATGGTACTTATAAAAAAATATGTATGGTACCTATATGAGCATATGTATAATACGTATAATGGTATATGCAGAGTACTTATAAAGACATGTATGATACACATAATGGCATATAAATGGTACCTATAAAGGCATATGTATGATACTTATATGGTCGTATGTATGGTACTTACACGAGCCTATGTATGGTACTTATATGGCCATGTGTATGTTACATATATCGGTATGTGTATGTTACATATATTGGTATGTGAATGCCACTTATATGGGCATGTGTATGGTACATATATTTGTATGTGAATGGTACATATATGGGCATGTAAACGGTACTTATATAGGCATGTGTATAGTACTTATATGGGCATGTTAATAGTACTTATATGGTCATGAGTATAGTACTTATATGGGCATGTGTGCATGGGCTTACTTATGGGCATACGTATGGTACTTATATGGTCCTCCTAATGTTTCCCAACGTCAAGAAAACGGTAAATTGTAAGTGTCCTATCCTAACCTACCAGAGGACCAAACTCAGAAAACGGGACAGTACGTCACTTTGGCGAGCAGCTTACATTTTCTGCCACACAGCCCTTTGCCAGGAAAGAATCGCAGCCCGGGCGAAATCGTCATTTTTCTCAAAACTCAAAATCAAAACCAGCCATAGAATCGTTTTGAAAATGGTACCATTGTGTTTACCACAGCAATTTACATTTCTTTCTGTAAAGGCTTTCTTTGCTAATTTTCAATATCAAGGCCCAAACACCCATATTTACCGAGATACAGCCATCTCAAATATCAGATATATCATCGTGTTTTCTCAACAAATTATTAAGGAAAATGAGTTGAAAAACATGTAATAATAATTATAAACAGCTGAATAAAAAATGGGTAATGAAAAATAAAGCAATTTCTATATTATTCATTTACTTAGAGATTATTTCGAATGGTACTTATAGGGGCATATGTATGATACTTATAATGGCATAAGTATGGTACTTACATTGGCATATGTATGGTACTTATAGTGGCAAATGTATGGTACTCATAAAAGAATATGTATGGTACTTATAAAAAAATATGTATGTTACCTATATGGGCATATGTATAATACGTATAATGGTATATGCAGAGTACTTATAAAGACATGTATGATACACATAATGGCATATAAATGGTACCTATAAAGGCATATGTATGATACTTATATGGCCATATGTATGGTACTTACACGAGCCTATGTATGGTACTTATATGGCCATGTGTATGTTACATATATCGGTATGTGTATGTTACATATATTGGTATGTGAATGCCACTTATATGGGCATGTGTATGGTACATATATTTGTATGTGAATGGTACATATATGGGCATGTAAACGGTACTTATATAGGTATGTGTATAGTACTTATATGGGCATGTTAATAGTACTTATATGGTCATGAGTATAGTACTTATATGGGCATGTGTGCATGGGCTTACTTATGGGCATACGTATGGTACTTATATGGTCCTCCTAATGTTTCCCAACGTCAAGAAAACGGTAAATTGTAAGTGTCCTATCCTAACCTACCAGAGGACCAAACTCAGAAAACGGGACAGTACGTCACTTTGGCGAGCAGCTTACATTTTCTGCCACACAGCCCTTTGCCAGGAAAGAATCGCAGCCCGGGCGAAATCGTCATTTTTCTCAAAACTCAAAATCAAAACCAGCCATAGAATCGTTTTGAAAATGGTACCATTGTGTTTACCACAGCAATTTACATTTCTTTCTGTAAAGGCTTTCTTTGCTAATTTTCAATATCAAGGCCCAAACACCCATATTTACCGAGATACAGCCATCTCAAATATCAGATATATCATCGTGTTTTCTCAACAAATTATTAAGGAAAATGAGTTGAAAAACATGTAATAATAATTATAAACAGCTGAATAAAAAATGGGTAATGAAAAATAAAGCAATTTCTATATTATTCATTTACTTAGAGATTATTTCGAATGGTACTTATAGGGGCATATGTATGATACTTATAATGGCATAAGTATGGTACTTACATTGGCATATGTATGGTACTTATAGTGGCAAATGTATGGTACTCATAAAAGAATATGTATGGTACTTATAAAAAAATATGTATGTTACCTATATGGGCATATGTATAATACGTATAATGGTATATGCAGAGTACTTATAAAGACATGTATGATACACATAATGGCATATAAATGGTACCTATAAAGGCATATGTATGATACTTATATGGTCATATGTATGGTACTTACACGAGCCTATGTATGGTACTTATATGGCCATGTGTATGTTACATATATCGGTATGTGTATGTTACATATATTGGTATGTGAATGCCACTTATATGGGCATGTGTATGGTACATATATTTGTATGTGAATGGTACATATATGGGCATGTAAACGGTACTTATATAGGCATGTGTATAGTACTTATATGGGCATGTTAATAGTACTTATATGGTCATGAGTATAGTACTTATATGGGCATGTGTGCATGGGCTTACTTATGGGCATACGTATGGTACTTATATGGTTCTTCTAATGTTTCCCAATGTCAAGAAAACGGTAAATTGTAAGTGTCCTATCCTAACCTACCAGAGGACCAAACTCAGAAAACGGGACAGTACGTCACTTTGGCGAGCAGCTTACATTTTCTGCCACACAGCCCTTTGCCAGGAAAGAATCGCAGCCCGGGCGAAATCGTCATTTTTCTCAAAACTCAAAATCAAAACCAGCCATAGAATCGTTTTGAAAATGGTACCATTGTGTTTACCACAGCAATTTACATTTCTTTCTGTAAAGGCTTTCTTTGCTAATTTTCAATATCAAGGCCCAAACACCCATATTTACCGAGATACAGCCATCTCAAATATCAGATATATCATCGTGTTTTCTCAACAAATTATTAAGGAAAATGAGTTGAAAAACATGTAATAATAATTATAAACAGCTGAATAAAAAATGGGTAATGAAAAATAAAGCAATTTCTATATTATTCATTTACTTAGAGATTATTTCGAATGGTACTTATAGGGGCATATGTATGATACTTATAATGGCATAAGTATGGTACTTACATTGGCATATGTATGGTACTTATAGTGGAAAATGTATGGTACTCATAAAAGAATATGTATGGTACTTATAAAAAATATGTATGGTACCTATATGAGCATATGTATAATACGTATAATGGTATATGCAGAGTACTTATAAAGACATGTATGATACACATAATGGCATATAAATGGTACCTATAAAGGCATATGTATGATACTTATATGGTCGTATGTATGGTACTTACACGAGCCTATGTATGGTACTTATATGGCCATGTGTATGTTACATATATCGGTATGTGTATGTTACATATATTGGTATGTGAATGCCACTTATATGGGCATGTGTATGGTACATATATTTGTATGTGAATGGTACATATATGGGCATGTAAACGGTACTTATATAGGCATGTGTATAGTACTTATATGGGCATGTTAATAGTACTTATATGGTCATGAGTATAGTACTTATATGGGCATGTGTGCATGGGCTTACTTATGGGCATACGTATGGTACTTATATGGTCCTCCTAATGTTTCCCAACGTCAAGAAAACGGTAAATTGTAAGTGTCCTATCCTAACCTACCAGAGGACCAAACTCAGAAAACGGGACAGTACGTCACTTTGGCGAGCAGCTTACATTTTCTGCCACACAGCCCTTTGCCAGGAAAGAATCGCAGCCCGGGCGAAATCGTCATTTTTCTCAAAACTCAAAATCAAAACCAGCCATAGAATCGTTTTGAAAATGGTACCATTGTGTTTACCACAGCAATTTACATTTCTTTCTGTAAAGGCTTTCTTTGCTAATTTTCAATATCAAGGCCCAAACACCCATATTTACCGAGATACAGCCATCTCAAATATCAGATATATCATCGTGTTTTCTCAACAAATTATTAAGGAAAATGAGTTGAAAAACATGTAATAATAATTATAAACAGCTGAATAAAAAATGGGTAATGAAAAATAAAGCAATTTCTATATTATTCATTTACTTAGAGATTATTTCGAATGGTACTTATAGGGGCATATGTATGATACTTATAATGGCATAAGTATGGTACTTACATTGGCATATGTATGGTACTTATAGTGGCAAATGTATGGTACTCATAAAAGAATATGTATGGTACTTATAAAAAAATATGTATGTTACCTATATGGGCATATGTATAATACGTATAATGGTATATGCAGAGTACTTATAAAGACATGTATGATACACATAATGGCATATAAATGGTACCTATAAAGGCATATGTATGATACTTATATGGTCATATGTATGGTACTTACACGAGCCTATGTATGGTACTTATATGGCCATGTGTATGTTACATATATCGGTATGTGTATGTTACATATATTGGTATGTGAATGCCACTTATATGGGCATGTGTATGGTACATATATTTGTATGTGAATGGTACATATATGGGCATGTAAACGGTACTTATATAGGTATGTGTATAGTACTTATATGGGCATGTTAATAGTACTTATATGGTCATGAGTATAGTACTTATATGGGCATGTGTGCATGGGCTTACTTATGGGCATACGTATGGTACTTATATGGTCCTCCTAATGTTTCCCAACGTCAAGAAAACGGTAAATTGTAAGTGTCCTATCCTAACCTACCAGAGGACCAAACTCAGAAAACGGGACAGTACGTCACTTTGGCGAGCAGCTTACATTTTCTGCCACACAGCCCTTTGCCAGGAAAGAATCGCAGCCCGGGCGAAATCGTCATTTTTCTCAAAACTCAAAATCAAAACCAGCCATAGAATCGTTTTGAAAATGGTACCATTGTGTTTACCACAGCAATTTACATTTCTTTCTGTAAAGGCTTTCTTTGCTAATTTTCAATATCAAGGCCCAAACACCCATATTTACCGAGATACAGCCATCTCAAATATCAGATATATCATCGTGTTTTCTCAACAAATTATTAAGGAAAATGAGTTGAAAAACATGTAATAATAATTATAAACAGCTGAATAAAAAATGGGTAATGAAAAATAAAGCAATTTCTATATTATTCATTTACTTAGAGATTATTTCGAATGGTACTTATAGGGGCATATGTATGATACTTATAATGGCATAAGTATGGTACTTACATTGGCATATGTATGGTACTTATAGTGGCAAATGTATGGTACTCATAAAAGAATATGTATGGTACTTATAAAAAAATATGTATGTTACCTATATGGGCATATGTATAATACGTATAATGGTATATGCAGAGTACTTATAAAGACATGTATGATACACATAATGGCATATAAATGGTACCTATAAAGGCATATGTATGATACTTATATGGCCATATGTATGGTACTTACACGAGCCTATGTATGGTACTTATATGGCCATGTGTATGTTACATATATCGGTATGTGTATGTTACATATATTGGTATGTGAATGCCACTTATATGGGCATGTGTATGGTACATATATTTGTATGTGAATGGTACATATATGGGCATGTAAACGGTACTTATATAGGTATGTGTATAGTACTTATATGGGCATGTTAATAGTACTTATATGGTCATGAGTATAGTACTTATATGGGCATGTGTGCATGGGCTTACTTATGGGCATACGTATGGTACTTATATGGTCCTCCTAATGTTTCCCAACGTCAAGAAAACGGTAAATTGTAAGTGTCCTATCCTAACCTACCAGAGGACCAAACTCAGAAAACGGGACAGTACGTCACTTTGGCGAGCAGCTTACATTTTCTGCCACACAGCCCTTTGCCAGGAAAGAATCGCAGCCCGGGCGAAATCGTCATTTTTCTCAAAACTCAAAATCAAAACCAGCCATAGAATCGTTTTGAAAATGGTACCATTGTGTTTACCACAGCAATTTACATTTCTTTCTGTAAAGGCTTTCTTTGCTAATTTTCAATATCAAGGCCCAAACACCCATATTTACCGAGATACAGCCATCTCAAATATCAGATATATCATCGTGTTTTCTCAACAAATTATTAAGGAAAATGAGTTGAAAAACATGTAATAATAATTATAAACAGCTGAATAAAAAATGGGTAATGAAAAATAAAGCAATTTCTATATTATTCATTTACTTAGAGATTATTTCGAATGGTACTTATAGGGGCATATGTATGATACTTATAATGGCATAAGTATGGTACTTACATTGGCATATGTATGGTACTTATAGTGGCAAATGTATGGTACTCATAAAAGAATATGTATGGTACTTATAAAAAAATATGTATGTTACCTATATGGGCATATGTATAATACGTATAATGGTATATGCAGAGTACTTATAAAGACATGTATGATACACATAATGGCATATAAATGGTACCTATAAAGGCATATGTATGATACTTATATGGTCATATGTATGGTACTTACACGAGCCTATGTATGGTACTTATATGGCCATGTGTATGTTACATATATCGGTATGTGTATGTTACATATATTGGTATGTGAATGCCACTTATATGGGCATGTGTATGGTACATATATTTGTATGTGAATGGTACATATATGGGCATGTAAACGGTACTTATATAGGCATGTGTATAGTACTTATATGGGCATGTTAATAGTACTTATATGGTCATGAGTATAGTACTTATATGGGCATGTGTGCATGGGCTTACTTATGGGCATACGTATGGTACTTATATGGTTCTTCTAATGTTTCCCAATGTCAAGAAAACGGTAAATTGTAAGTGTCCTATCCTAACCTACCAGAGGACCAAACTCAGAAAACGGGACAGTACGTCACTTTGGCGAGCAGCTTACATTTTCTGCCACACAGCCCTTTGCCAGGAAAGAATCGCAGCCCGGGCGAAATCGTCATTTTTCTCAAAACTCAAAATCAAAACCAGCCATAGAATCGTTTTGAAAATGGTACCATTGTGTTTACCACAGCAATTTACATTTCTTTCTGTAAAGGCTTTCTTTGCTAATTTTCAATATCAAGGCCCAAACACCCATATTTACCGAGATACAGCCATCTCAAATATCAGATATATCATCGTGTTTTCTCAACAAATTATTAAGGAAAATGAGTTGAAAAACATGTAATAATAATTATAAACAGCTGAATAAAAAATGGGTAATGAAAAATAAAGCAATTTCTATATTATTCATTTACTTAGAGATTATTTCGAATGGTACTTATAGGGGCATATGTATGATACTTATAATGGCATAAGTATGGTACTTACATTGGCATATGTATGGTACTTATAGTGGAAAATGTATGGTACTCATAAAAGAATATGTATGGTACTTATAAAAAAATATGTATGGTACCTATATGAGCATATGTATAATACGTATAATGGTATATGCAGAGTACTTATAAAGACATGTATGATACACATAATGGCATATAAATGGTACCTATAAAGGCATATGTATGATACTTATATGGTCGTATGTATGGTACTTACACGAGCCTATGTATGGTACTTATATGGCCATGTGTATGTTACATATATCGGTATGTGTATGTTACATATATTGGTATGTGAATGCCACTTATATGGGCATGTGTATGGTACATATATTTGTATGTGAATGGTACATATATGGGCATGTAAACGGTACTTATATAGGCATGTGTATAGTACTTATATGGGCATGTTAATAGTACTTATATGGTCATGAGTATAGTACTTATATGGGCATGTGTGCATGGGCTTACTTATGGGCATACGTATGGTACTTATATGGTCCTCCTAATGTTTCCCAACGTCAAGAAAACGGTAAATTGTAAGTGTCCTATCCTAACCTACCAGAGGACCAAACTCAGAAAACGGGACAGTACGTCACTTTGGCGAGCAGCTTACATTTTCTGCCACACAGCCCTTTGCCAGGAAAGAATCGCAGCCCGGGCGAAATCGTCATTTTTCTCAAAACTCAAAATCAAAACCAGCCATAGAATCGTTTTGAAAATGGTACCATTGTGTTTACCACAGCAATTTACATTTCTTTCTGTAAAGGCTTTCTTTGCTAATTTTCAATATCAAGGCCCAAACACCCATATTTACCGAGATACAGCCATCTCAAATATCAGATATATCATCGTGTTTTCTCAACAAATTATTAAGGAAAATGAGTTGAAAAACATGTAATAATAATTATAAACAGCTGAATAAAAAATGGGTAATGAAAAATAAAGCAATTTCTATATTATTCATTTACTTAGAGATTATTTCGAATGGTACTTATAGGGGCATATGTATGATACTTATAATGGCATAAGTATGGTACTTACATTGGCATATGTATGGTACTTATAGTGGCAAATGTATGGTACTCATAAAAGAATATGTATGGTACTTATAAAAAAATATGTATGTTACCTATATGGGCATATGTATAATACGTATAATGGTATATGCAGAGTACTTATAAAGACATGTATGATACACATAATGGCATATAAATGGTACCTATAAAGGCATATGTATGATACTTATATGGTCATATGTATGGTACTTACACGAGCCTATGTATGGTACTTATATGGCCATGTGTATGTTACATATATCGGTATGTGTATGTTACATATATTGGTATGTGAATGCCACTTATATGGGCATGTGTATGGTACATATATTTGTATGTGAATGGTACATATATGGGCATGTAAACGGTACTTATATAGGTATGTGTATAGTACTTATATGGGCATGTTAATAGTACTTATATGGTCATGAGTATAGTACTTATATGGGCATGTGTGCATGGGCTTACTTATGGGCATACGTATGGTACTTATATGGTCCTCCTAATGTTTCCCAACGTCAAGAAAACGGTAAATTGTAAGTGTCCTATCCTAACCTACCAGAGGACCAAACTCAGAAAACGGGACAGTACGTCACTTTGGCGAGCAGCTTACATTTTCTGCCACACAGCCCTTTGCCAGGAAAGAATCGCAGCCCGGGCGAAATCGTCATTTTTCTCAAAACTCAAAATCAAAACCAGCCATAGAATCGTTTTGAAAATGGTACCATTGTGTTTACCACAGCAATTTACATTTCTTTCTGTAAAGGCTTTCTTTGCTAATTTTCAATATCAAGGCCCAAACACCCATATTTACCGAGATACAGCCATCTCAAATATCAGATATATCATCGTGTTTTCTCAACAAATTATTAAGGAAAATGAGTTGAAAAACATGTAATAATAATTATAAACAGCTGAATAAAAAATGGGTAATGAAAAATAAAGCAATTTCTATATTATTCATTTACTTAGAGATTATTTCGAATGGTACTTATAGGGGCATATGTATGATACTTATAATGGCATAAGTATGGTACTTACATTGGCATATGTATGGTACTTATAGTGGCAAATGTATGGTACTCATAAAAGAATATGTATGGTACTTATAAAAAAATATGTATGGTACCTATATGAGCATATGTATAATACGTATAATGGTATATGCAGAGTACTTATAAAGACATGTATGATACACATAATGGCATATAAATGGTACCTATAAAGGCATATGTATGATACTTATATGGTCATATGTATGGTACTTACACGAGCCTATGTATGGTACTTATATGGCCATGTGTATGTTACATATATCGGTATGTGTATGTTACATATATTGGTATGTGAATGCCACTTATATGGGCATGTGTATGGTACATATATTTGTATGTGAATGGTACATATATGGGCATGTAAACGGTACTTATATAGGCATGTGTATAGTACTTATATGGGCATGTTAATAGTACTTATATGGTCATGAGTATAGTACTTATATGGGCATGTGTGCATGGGCTTACTTATGGGCATACGTATGGTACTTATATGGTCCTCCTAATGTTTCCCAACGTCAAGAAAACGGTAAATTGTAAGTGTCCTATCCTAACCTACCAGAGGACCAAACTCAGAAAACGGGACAGTACGTCACTTTGGCGAGCAGCTTACATTTTCTGCCACACAGCCCTTTGCCAGGAAAGAATCGCAGCCCGGGCGAAATCGTCATTTTTCTCAAAACTCAAAATCAAAACCAGCCATAGAATCGTTTTGAAAATGGTACCATTGTGTTTACCACAGCAATTTACATTTCTTTCTGTAAAGGCTTTCTTTGCTAATTTTCAATATCAAGGCCCAAACACCCATATTTACCGAGATACAGCCATCTCAAATATCAGATATATCATCGTGTTTTCTCAACAAATTATTAAGGAAAATGAGTTGAAAAACATGTAATAATAATTATAAACAGCTGAATAAAAAATGGGTAATGAAAAATAAAGCAATTTCTATATTATTCATTTACTTAGAGATTATTTCGAATGGTACTTATAGGGGCATATGTATGATACTTATAATGGCATAAGTATGGTACTTACATTGGCATATGTATGGTACTTATAGTGGCAAATGTATGGTACTCATAAAAGATTATGTATGGTACTTATAAAAAAATATGTATGTTACCTATATGGGCATATGTATAATACGTATAATGGTATATGCAGAGTACTTATAAAGACATGTATGATACACATAATGGCATATAAATGGTACCTATAAAGGCATATGTATGATACTTATATGGTCATATGTATGGTACTTACACGAGCCTATGTATGGTACTTATATGGCCATGTGTATGTTACATATATCGGTATGTGTATGTTACATATATTGGTATGTGAATGCCACTTATATGGGCATGTGTATGGTACATATATTTGTATGTGAATGGTACATATATGGGCATGTAAACGGTACTTATATAGGCATGTGTATAGTACTTATATGGGCATGTTAATAGTACTTATATGGTCATGAGTATAGTACTTATATGGGCATGTGTGCATGGGCTTACTTATGGGCATACGTATGGTACTTATATGGTTCTTCTAATGTTTCCCAACGTCAAGAAAACGGTAAATTGTAAGTGTCCTATCCTAACCTACCAGAGGACCAAACTCAGAAAACGGGACAGTACGTCACTTTGGCGAGCAGCTTACATTTTCTGCCACACAGCCCTTTGCCAGGAAAGAATCGCAGCCCGGGCGAAATCGTCATTTTTCTCAAAACTCAAAATCAAAACCAGCCATAGAATCGTTTTGAAAATGGTACCATTGTGTTTACCACAGCAATTTACATTTCTTTCTGTAAAGGCTTTCTTTGCTAATTTTCAATATCAAGGCCCAAACACCCATATTTACCGAGATACAGCCATCTCAAATATCAGATATATCATCGTGTTTTCTCAACAAATTATTAAGGAAAATGAGTTGAAAAACATGTAATAATAATTATAAACAGCTGAATAAAAAATGGGTAATGAAAAATAAAGCAATTTCTATATTATTCATTTACTTAGAGATTATTTCGAATGGTACTTATAGGGGCATATGTATGATACTTATAATGGCATAAGTATGGTACTTACATTGGCATATGTATGGTACTTATAGTGGCAAATGTATGGTACTCATAAAAGAATATGTATGGTACTTATAAAAAAATATGTATGGTACCTATATGGGCATATGTATAATACGTATAATGGTATATGCAGAGTACTTATAAAGACATGTATGATACATATAATGGCATATAAATGGTACCTATAAAGGCATATGTATGATACTTATATGGTCATATGTATGGTACTTACACGAGCCTATGTATGGTACTTATATGGCCATGTGTATGTTACATATATCGGTATGTGTATGTTACATATATTGGTATGTGAATGCCACTTATATGGGCATGTGTATGGTACATATATTTGTATGTGAATGGTACATATATGGGCATGTAAACGGTACTTATATAGGTATGTGTATAGTACTTATATGGGCATGTTAATAGTACTTATATGGTCATGAGTATAGTACTTATATGGGCATGTGTGCATGGGCTTACTTATGGGCATACGTATGGTACTTATATGGTCCTCCTAATGTTTCCCAACGTCAAGAAAACGGTAAATTGTAAGTGTCCTATCCTAACCTACCAGAGGACCAAACTCAGAAAACGGGACAGTACGTCACTTTGGCGAGCAGCTTACATTTTCTGCCACACAGCCCTTTGCCAGGAAAGAATCGCAGCCCGGGCGAAATCGTCATTTTTCTCAAAACTCAAAATCAAAACCAGCCATAGAATCGTTTTGAAAATGGTACCATTGTGTTTACCACAGCAATTTACATTTCTTTCTGTAAAGGCTTTCTTTGCTAATTTTCAATATCAAGGCCCAAACACCCATATTTACCGAGATACAGCCATCTCAAATATCAGATATATCATCGTGTTTTCTCAACAAATTATTAAGGAAAATGAGTTGAAAAACATGTAATAATAATTATAAACAGCTGAATAAAAAATGGGTAATGAAAAATAAAGCAATTTCTATATTATTCATTTACTTAGAGATTATTTCGAATGGTACTTATAGGGGCATATGTATGATACTTATAATGGCATAAGTATGGTACTTACATTGGCATATGTATGGTACTTATAGTGGCAAATGTATGGTACTCATAAAAGAATATGTATGGTACTTATAAAAAAATATGTATGGTACCTATATGAGCATATGTATAATACGTATAATGGTATATGCAGAGTACTTATAAAGACATGTATGATACACATAATGGCATATAAATGGTACCTATAAAGGCATATGTATGATACTTATATGGTCATATGTATGGTACTTACACGAGCCTATGTATGGTACTTATATGGCCATGTGTATGTTACATATATCGGTATGTGTATGTTACATATATTGGTATGTGAATGCCACTTATATGGGCATGTGTATGGTACATATATTTGTATGTGAATGGTACATATATGGGCATGTAAACGGTACTTATATAGGCATGTGTATAGTACTTATATGGGCATGTTAATAGTACTTATATGGTCATGAGTATAGTACTTATATGGGCATGTGTGCATGGGCTTACTTATGGGCATACGTATGGTACTTATATGGTCCTCCTAATGTTTCCCAACGTCAAGAAAACGGTAAATTGTAAGTGTCCTATCCTAACCTACCAGAGGACCAAACTCAGAAAACGGGACAGTACGTCACTTTGGCGAGCAGCTTACATTTTCTGCCACACAGCCCTTTGCCAGGAAAGAATCGCAGCCCGGGCGAAATCGTCATTTTTCTCAAAACTCAAAATCAAAACCAGCCATAGAATCGTTTTGAAAATGGTACCATTGTGTTTACCACAGCAATTTACATTTCTTTCTGTAAAGGCTTTCTTTGCTAATTTTCAATATCAAGTCCCAAACACCCATATTTACCGAGATACAGCCATCTCAAATATCAGATATATCATCGTGTTTTCTCAACAAATTATTAAGGAAAATGAGTTGAAAAACATGTAATAATAATTATAAACAGCTGAATAAAAAATGGGTAATGAAAAATAAAGCAATTTCTATATTATTCATTTACTTAGAGATTATTTCGAATGGTACTTATAGGGGCATATGTATGATACTTATAATGGCATAAGTATGGTACTTACATTGGCATATGTATGGTACTTATAGTGGCAAATGTATGGTACTCATAAAAGAATATGTATGGTACTTATAAAAAAATATGTATGTTACCTATATGGGCATATGTATAATACGTATAATGGTATATGCAGAGTACTTATAAAGACATGTATGATACACATAATGGCATATAAATGGTACCTATAAAGGCATATGTATGATACTTATATGGTCATATGTATGGTACTTACACGAGCCTATGTATGGTACTTATATGGCCATGTGTATGTTACATATATCGGTATGTGTATGTTACATATATTGGTATGTGAATGCCACTTATATGGGCATGTGTATGGTACATATATTTGTATGTGAATGGTACATATATGGGCATGTAAACGGTACTTATATAGGCATGTGTATAGTACTTATATGGGCATGTTAATAGTACTTATATGGTCATGAGTATAGTACTTATATGGGCATGTGTGCATGGGCTTACTTATGGGCATACGTATGGTACTTATATGGTTCTTCTAATGTTTCCCAACGTCAAGAAAACGGTAAATTGTAAGTGTCCTATCCTAACCTACCAGAGGACCAAACTCAGAAAACGGGACAGTACGTCACTTTGGCGAGCAGCTTACATTTTCTGCCACACAGCCCTTTGCCAGGAAAGAATCGCAGCCCGGGCGAAATCGTCATTTTTCTCAAAACTCAAAATCAAAACCAGCCATAGAATCGTTTTGAAAATGGTACCATTGTGTTTACCACAGCAATTTACATTTCTTTCTGTAAAGGCTTTCTTTGCTAATTTTCAATATCAAGGCCCAAACACCCATATTTACCGAGATACAGCCATCTCAAATATCAGATATATCATCGTGTTTTCTCAACAAATTATTAAGGAAAATGAGTTGAAAAACATGTAATAATAATTATAAACAGCTGAATAAAAAATGGGTAATGAAAAATAAAGCAATTTCTATATTATTCATTTACTTAGAGATTATTTCGAATGGTACTTATAGGGGCATATGTATGATACTTATAATGGCATAAGTATGGTACTTACATTGGCATATGTATGGTACTTATAGTGGAAAATGTATGGTACTCATAAAAGAATATGTATGGTACTTATAAAAAAATATGTATGGTACCTATATGAGCATATGTATAATACGTATAATGGTATATGCAGAGTACTTATAAAGACATGTATGATACACATAATGGCATATAAATGGTACCTATAAAGGCATATGTATGATACTTATATGGTCATATGTATGGTACTTACACGAGCCTATGTATGGTACTTATATGGCCATGTGTATGTTACATATATCGGTATGTGTATGTTACATATATTGGTATGTGAATGCCACTTATATGGGCATGTGTATGGTACATATATTTGTATGTGAATGGTACATATATGGGCATGTAAACGGTACTTATATAGGCATGTGTATAGTACTTATATGGGCATGTTAATAGTACTTATATGGGCATGTGTGCATGGGCTTACTTATGGGCATACGTATGGTACTTATATGGTCCTCCTAATGTTTCCCAACGTCAAGAAAACGGTAAATTGTAAGTGTCCTATCCTAACCTACCAGAGGACCAAACTCAGAAAACGGGACAGTACGTCACTTTGGCGAGCAGCTTACATTTTCTGCCACACAGCCCTTTGCCAGGAAAGAATCGCAGCCCGGGCGAAATCGTCATTTTTCTCAAAACTCAAAATCAAAACCAGCCATAGAATCGTTTTGAAAATGGTACCATTCTGTTTACCACAGCAATTTACATTTCTTTCTGTAAAGGCTTTCTTTGCTAATTTTCAATATCAAGGCCCAAACACCCATATTTACCGAGATACAGCCATCTCAAATATCAGATATATCATCGTGTTTTCTCAACAAATTATTAAGGAAAATGAGTTGAAAAACATGTAATAATAATTATAAACAGCTGAATAAAAAATGGATAATGAAAAATAAAGCAATTTCTATATTATTCATTTACTTAGAGATTATTTCGAATGGTACTTATAGGGGCATATGTATGTTACTTATAATGGCATAAGTATGGTACTTATATGGCATATGTATGGTACTTATAGTGGCAAATGTATGGTACTTATAAAAGAATATGTATGGTACTTATAAAAAAATATGTATGGTACCTATATGGGCATATGTATAATACGTATAATGGTATATGCAGAGTACTTATAAAGACATGTATGATACATATAATGGCATATAAATGGTACCTATAAAGGCATATGTATGATACTTATATGGTCATATGTATGGTACTTACACGAGCCTATGTATGGTACTTATATGGCCATGTGTATGTTACATATATCGGTATGTGTATGTTACATATATTGGTATGTGAATGCCACTTATATGGGCATGTGTATGGTACATATATTTGTATGTGAATGGTACATATATGGGCATGTAAACGGTACTTATATAGGCATGTGTATAGTACTTATATGGGCATGTTAATAGTACTTATATGGGCATGTGTGCATGGGCTTACTTATGGGCATACGTATGGTACTTATATGGTCCTCCTAATGTTTCCCAACGTCAAGAAAACGGTAAATTGTAAGTGTCCTATCCTAACCTACCAGAGGACCAAACTCAGAAAACGGGACAGTACGTCACTTTGGCGAGCAGCTTACATTTTCTGCCACACAGCCCTTTGCCAGGAAAGAATCGCAGCCCGGGCGAAATCGTCATTTTTCTCAAAACTCAAAATCAAAACCAGCCATAGAATCGTTTTAAAAATGGTACCATTGTGTTTACCACAGCAATTTACGTTTCTTTCTGTAAAGGCTTTCTTTGCTAATTTTCAATATCAAGGCCCAAACACCCATATTTACCGAGATACAGCCATCTCAAATATCAGATATATCATCGTGTTTTCTCAACAAATTATTAAGGAAAATGAGTTGAAAAACATGTAATAATAATTATAAACAGCTGAATAAAAAATGGGTAATGAAAAATAAAGCAATTTCTATATTATTCATTTACTTTGAGATTATTTCGAATGGTACTTATAGGGGCATATGTATGTTACTTATAATGGCATAAGTATGGTACTTATATGGCATATGTATGGTACTTATAGTGGCAAATGTATGGTACTTATAAAAGAATATGTATGGTACTTATAAAAAAATATGTATGGTACCTATATGGGCATATGTATAATACGTATAATGGTATATGCAGAGTACTTATAAAGACATGTATGATACATATAATGGCATATAAATGGTACCTGTAAAGGCATATGCATGACACTTATATGGTCATATGTATGGTACTTACACGAGCCTATGTATGGTACTTATATGGCCATGTGTATGTTACATATATCGGTATGTGTATGTTACATATATTGGTATGTGTATGTTACATATATTGGTATGTGAATGCCACTTATATGGGCATGTGTATGGTACATATATTTGTATGTGAATGGTACATATATGGGCATGTAAACGGTACTTATATAGGCATGTGTATAGTACTTATATGGGCATGTTAATAGTTCTTATATGGTCATGAGTATAGTACTTATATGGGCATGTGTGCATGGGCTTACTTATGGGCATACGTATGGTACTTATATGGTCCTCCTAATGTTTACCAACGTCAAGAAAACGGTAAATTGTAAGTGTCCTATCCTAACCTACCAGAGGACCAAACTCAGAAAACGGGACAGTACGTCACTTTGGCGAGCAGCTTACATTTTCTGCCACACAGCCCTTTGCCAGGAAAGAATCGCAGCCCGGGCGAAATCGTCATTTTTCTCAAAACTCAAAATCAAAACCAGCCATAGAATCGTTTTGAAAATGGTACCATTGTGTTTACCACAGCAATTTACATTTCTTTCTGTAAAGGCTTTCTTTGCTAATTTTCAATATCAAGGCCCAAACACCCATATTTACCGAGATACAGCCATCTCAAATATCAGATATATCATCGTGTTTTCTCAACAAATTATTAAGGAAAATGAGTTGAAAAACATGTAATAATAATTATAAACAGCTGAATAAAAAATGGGTAATGAAAAATAAAGCAATTTCTATATTATTCATTTACTTAGAGATTATTTCGAATGGTACTTATAGGGGCATATGTATGATACTTATAATGGCATAAGTATGGTACTTACATTGGCATATGTATGGTACTTATAGTGGAAAATGTATGGTACTCATAAAAGAATATGTATGGTACTTATAAAAAAATATGTATGGTACCTATATGAGCATATGTATAATACGTATAATGGTATATGCAGAGTACTTATAAAGACATGTATGATACACATAATGGCATATAAATGGTACCTATAAAGGCATATGTATGATACTTATATGGTCATATGTATGGTACTTACACGAGCCTATGTATGGTACTTATATGGCCATGTGTATGTTACATATATCGGTATGTGTATGTTACATATATTGGTATGTGAATGCCACTTATATGGGCATGTGTATGGTACATATATTTGTATGTGAATGGTACATATATGGGCATGTAAACGGTACTTATATAGGCATGTGTATAGTACTTATATGGGCATGTTAATAGTACTTATATTGTCATGAGTATAGTACTTATATGGGCATGTGTGCATGGGCTTACTTATGGGCATACGTATGGTACTTATATGGTCCTCCTAATGTTTCCCAACGTCAAGAAAACGGTAAATTGTAAGTGTCCTATCCTAACCTACCAGAGGACCAAACTCAGAAAACGGGACAGTACGTCACTTTGGCGAGCAGCTTACATTTTCTGCCACACAGCCCTTTGCCAGGAAAGAATCGCAGCCCGGGCGAAATCGTCATTTTTCTCAAAACTCAAAATCAAAACCAGCCATAGAATCGTTTTGAAAATGGTACCATTGTGTTTACCACAGCAATTTACATTTCTTTCTGTAAAGGCTTTCTTTGCTAATTTTCAATATCAAGGCCCAAACACCCATATTTACCGAGATACAGCCATCTCAAATATCAGATATATCATCGTGTTTTCTCAACAAATTATTAAGGAAAATGAGTTGAAAAACATGTAATAATAATTATAAACAGCTGAATAAAAAATGGGTAATGAAAAATAAAGCAATTTCTATATTATTCATTTACTTAGAGATTATTTCGAATGGTACTTATAGGGGCATATGTATGATACTTATAATGGCATAAGTATGGTACTTACATTGGCATATGTATGGTACTTATAGTGGCAAATGTATGGTACTCATAAAAGAATATGTATGGTACTTATAAAAAAATATGTATGTTACCTATATGGGCATATGTATAATACGTATAATGGTATATGCAGAGTACTTATAAAGACATGTATGATACACATAATGGCATATAAATGGTACCTATAAAGGCATATGTATGATACTTATATGGTCATATGTATGGTACTTACACGAGCCTATGTATGGTACTTATATGGCCATGTGTATGTTACATATATCGGTATGTGTATGTTACATATATTGGTATGTGAATGCCACTTATATGGGCATGTGTATGGTACATATATTTGTATGTGAATGGTACATATATGGGCATGTAAACGGTACTTATATAGGCATGTGTATAGTACTTATATGGGCATGTTAATAGTACTTATATGGTCATGAGTATAGTACTTATATGGGCATGTGTGCATGGGCTTACTTATGGGCATACGTATGGTACTTATATGGTTCTTCTAATGTTTCCCAACGTCAAGAAAACGGTAAATTGTAAGTGTCCTATCCTAACCTACCAGAGGACCAAACTCAGAAAACGGGACAGTACGTCACTTTGGCGAGCAGCTTACATTTTCTGCCACACAGCCCTTTGCCAGGAAAGAATCGCAGCCCGGGCGAAATCGTCATTTTTCTCAAAACTCAAAATCAAAACCAGCCATAGAATCGTTTTGAAAATGGTACCATTGTGTTTACCACAGCAATTTACATTTCTTTCTGTAAAGGCTTTCTTTGCTAATTTTCAATATCAAGGCCCAAACACCCATATTTACCGAGATACAGCCATCTCAAATATCAGATATATCATCGTGTTTTCTCAACAAATTATTAAGGAAAATGAGTTGAAAAACATGTAATAATAATTATAAACAGCTGAATAAAAAATGGGTAATGAAAAATAAAGCAATTTCTATATTATTCATTTACTTAGAGATTATTTCGAATGGTACTTATAGGGGCATATGTATGATACTTATAATGGCATAAGTATGGTACTTACATTGGCATATGTATGGTACTTATAGTGGCAAATGTATGGTACTCATAAAAGAATATGTATGGTACTTATAAAAAAATATGTATGTTACCTATATGGGCATATGTATAATACGTATAATGGTATATGCAGAGTACTTATAAAGACATGTATGATACACATAATGGCATATAAATGGTACCTATAAAGGCATATGTATGATACTTATATGGTCATATGTATGGTACTTACACGAGCCTATGTATGGTACTTATATGGCCATGTGTATGTTACATATATCGGTATGTGTATGTTACATATATTGGTATGTGAATGCCACTTATATGGGCATGTGTATGGTACATATATTTGTATGTGAATGGTACATATATGGGCATGTAAACGGTACTTATATAGGCATGTGTATAGTACTTATATGGGCATGTTAATAGTACTTATATGGTCATGAGTATAGTACTTATATGGGCATGTGTGCATGGGCTTACTTATGGGCATACGTATGGTATTTATATGGTTCTTCTAATGTTTCCCAACGTCAAGAAAACGGTAAATTGTAAGTGTCCTATCCTAACCTACCAGAGGACCAAACTCAGAAAACGGGACAGTACGTCACTTTGGCGAGCAGCTTACATTTTCTGCCACACAGCCCTTTGCCAGGAAAGAATCGCAGCCCGGGCGAAATCGTCATTTTTCTCAAAACTCAAAATCAAAACCAGCCATAGAATCGTTTTGAAAATGGTACCATTGTGTTTACCACAGCAATTTACATTTCTTTCTGTAAAGGCTTTCTTTGCTAATTTTCAATATCAAGGCCCAAACACCCATATTTACCGAGATACAGCCATCTCAAATATCAGATATATCATCGTGTTTTCTCAACAAATTATTAAGGAAAATGAGTTGAAAAACATGTAATAATAATTATAAACAGCTGAATAAAAAATGGGTAATGAAAAATAAAGCAATTTCTATATTATTCATTTACTTAGAGATTATTTCGAATGGTACTTATAGGGGCATATGTATGATACTTATAATGGCATAAGTATGGTACTTACATTGGCATATGTATGGTACTTATAGTGGAAAATGTATGGTACTCATAAAAGAATATGTATGGTACTTATAAAAAAATATGTATGGTACCTATATGAGCATATGTATAATACGTATAATGGTATATGCAGAGTACTTATAAAGACATGTATGATACACATAATGGCATATAAATGGTACCTATAAAGGCATATGTATGATACTTATATGGTCGTATGTATGGTACTTACACGAGCCTATGTATGGTACTTATATGGCCATGTGTATGTTACATATATCGGTATGTGTATGTTACATATATTGGTATGTGAATGCCACTTATATGGGCATGTGTATGGTACATATATTTGTATGTGAATGGTACATATATGGGCATGTAAACGGTACTTATATAGGCATGTGTATAGTACTTATATGGGCATGTTAATAGTACTTATATGGGCATGTGTGCATGGGCTTACTTATGGGCATACGTATGGTACTTATATGGTCCTCCTAATGTTTCCCAACGTCAAGAAAACGGTAAATTGTAAGTGTCCTATCCTAACCTACCAGAGGACCAAACTCAGAAAACAGGACAGTACGTCACTTTGGCGAGCAGCTTACATTTTCTGCCACACAGCCCTTTGCCAGGAAAGAATCGCAGCCCGGGCGAAATCGTCATTTTTCTCAAAACTCAAAATCAAAACCAGCCATAGAATCGTTTTGAAAATGGTACCATTGTGTTTACCACAGCAATTTACATTTCTTTCTGTAAAGGCTTTCTTTGCTAATTTTCAATATCAAGGCCCAAACACCCATATTTACCGAGATACAGCCATCTCAAATATCAGATATATCATCGTGTTTTCTCAACAAATTATTAAGGAAAATGAGTTGAAAAACATGTAATAATAATTATAAACAGCTGAATAAAAAATGGATAATGAAAAATAAAGCAATTTCTATATTATTCATTTACTTAGAGATTATTTCGAATGGTACTTATAGGGGCATATGTATGTTACTTATAATGGCATAAGTATGGTACTTATATGGCATATGTATGGTACTTATAGTGGCAAATGTATGGTACTTATAAAAGAATATGTATGGTACTTATAAAAAAATATGTATGGTACCTATATGGGCATATGTATAATACGTATAATGGTATATGCAGAGTACTTATAAAGACATGTATGATACATATAATGGCATATAAATGGTACCTATAAAGGCATATGTATGATACTTATATGGTCATATGTATGGTACTTACACGAGCCTATGTATGGTACTTATATGGCCATGTGTATGTTACATATATCGGTATGTGTATGTTACATATATTGGTATGTGAATGCCACTTATATGGGCATGTGTATGGTACATATATTTGTATGTGAATGGTACATATATGGGCATGTAAACGGTACTTATATAGGCATGTGTATAGTACTTATATGGGCATGTTAATAGTACTTATATGGGCATGTGTGCATGGGCTTACTTATGGGCATACGTATGGTACTTATATGGTCCTCCTAATGTTTCCCAACGTCAAGAAAACGGTAAATTGTAAGTGTCCTATCCTAACCTACCAGAGGACCAAACTCAGAAAACGGGACAGTACGTCACTTTGGCGAGCAGCTTACATTTTCTGCCACACAGCCCTTTGCCAGGAAAGAATCGGAGCCCGGGCGAAATCGTCATTTTTCTCAAAACTCAAAATCAAAACCAGCCATAGAATCGTTTTAAAAATGGTACCATTGTGTTTACCACAGCAATTTACGTTTCTTTCTATAAAGGCTTTCTTTGCTAATTTTCAATATCAAGGCCCAAACACCCATATTTACCGAGATACAGCCATCTCAAATATCAGATATATCATCGTGTTTTCTCAACAAATTATTAAGGAAAATGAGTTGAAAAACATGTAATAATAATTATAAACAGCTGAATAAAAAATGGGTAATGAAAAATAAAGCAATTTCTATATTATTCATTTACTTTGAGATTATTTCGAATGGTACTTATAGGGGCATATGTATGTTACTTATAATGGCATAAGTATGGTACTTATATGGCATATGTATGGTACTTATAGTGGCAAATGTATGGTACTTATAAAAGAATATGTATGGTACTTATAAAAAAATATGTATGGTACCTATATGGGCATATGTATAATACGTATAATGGTATATGCAGAGTACTTATAAAGACATGTATGATACATATAATGGCATATAAATGGTACCTGTAAAGGCATATGTATGACACTTATATGGTCATATGTATGGTACTTACACGAGCCTATGTATGGTACTTATATGGCCATGTGTATGTTACATATATCGGTATGTGTATGTTACATATATTGGTATGTGTATGTTACATATATTGGTATGTGAATGCCACTTATATGGGCATGTGTATGGTACATATATTTGTATGTGAATGGTACATATATGGGCATGTAAACGGTACTTATATAGGCATGTGTATAGTACTTATATGGGCATGTTAATAGTTCTTATATGGTCATGAGTATAGTACTTATATGGGCATGTGTGCATGGGCTTACTTATGGGCATACGTATGGTACTTATATGGTCCTCCTAATGTTTCCCAACGTCAAGAAAACGGTAAATTGTAAGTGTCCTATCCTAACCTACCAGAGGACCAAACTCAGAAAACGGGACAGTACGTCACTTTGGCGAGCAGCTTACATTTTCTGCCACACAGCCCTTTGCCAGGAAAGAATCGCAGCCCGGGCGAAATCGTCATTTTTCTCAAAACTCAAAATCAAAACCAGCCATAGAATCGTTTTGAAAATGGTACCATTGTGTTTACCACAGCAATTTACATTTCTTTCTGTAAAGGCTTTCTTTGCTAATTTTCAATATCAAGGCCCAAACACCCATATTTACCGAGATACAGCCATCTCAAATATCAGATATATCATCGTGTTTTCTCAACAAATTATTAAGGAAAATGAGTTGAAAAACATGTAATAATAATTATAAACAGCTGAATAAAAAATGGATAATGAAAAATAAAGCAATTTCTATATTATTCATTTACTTAGAGATTATTTCGAATGGTACTTATAGGGGCATATGTATGTTACTTATAATGGCATAAGTATGGTACTTATATGGCATATGTATGGTACTTATAATGGCAAATGTATGGTACTTATAAAAGAATATGTATGGTACTTATAAAAAATATGTATGGTACCTATATGGGCATATGTATAATACGTATAATGGTATATGCAGAGTACTTATAAAGACATGTATGATACATATAATGGCATATAAATGGTACCTATAAAGGCATATGTATGATACTTATATGGTCATATGTATGGTACTTACACGAGCCTATGTATGGTACTTATATGGCCATGTGTATGTTACATATATCGGTATGTGTATGTTACATATATTGGTATGTGAATGCCACTTATATGGGCATGTGTATGGTACATATATTTGTATGTGAATGGTACATATATGGGCATGTAAACGGTACTTATATAGGCATGTGTATAGTACTTATATGGGCATGTTAATAGTACTTATATGGGCATGTGTGCATGGGCTTACTTATGGGCATACGTATGGTACTTATATGGTCCTCCTAATGTTTCCCAACGTCAAGAAAACGGTAAATTGTAAGTGTCCTATCCTAACCTACCAGAGGACCAAACTCAGAAAACGGGACAGTACGTCACTTTGGCGAGCAGCTTACATTTTCTGCCACACAGCCCTTTGCCAGGAAAGAATCGCAGCCCGGGCGAAATCGTCATTTTTCTCAAAACTCAAAATCAAAACCAGCCATAGAATCGTTTTAAAAATGGTACCATTGTGTTTACCACAGCAATTTACGTTTCTTTCTGTAAAGGCTTTCTTTGCTAATTTTCAATATCAAGGCCCAAACACCCATATTTACCGAGATACAGCCATCTCAAATATCAGATATATCATCGTGTTTTCTCAACAAATTATTAAGGAAAATGAGTTGAAAAACATGTAATAATAATTATAAACAGCTGAATAAAAAATGGGTAATGAAAAATAAAGCAATTTCTATATTATTCATTTACTTTGAGATTATTTCGAATGGTACTTATAGGGGCATATGTATGTTACTTATAATGGCATAAGTATGGTACTTATATGGCATATGTATGGTACTTATAGTGGCAAATGTATGGTACTTATAAAAGAATATGTATGGTACTTATAAAAAAATATGTATGGTACCTATATGGGCATATGTATAATACGTATAATGGTATATGCAGAGTACTTATAAAGACATGTATGATACATATAATGGCATATAAATGGTACCTGTAAAGGCATATGTATGACACTTATATGGTCATATGTATGGTACTTACACGAGCCTATGTATGGTACTTATATGGCCATGTGTATGTTACATATATCGGTATGTGTATGTTACATATATTGGTATGTGAATGTCACTTATATGGGCATGTGTATGGTACATGTATTTGTATGTAATGGTACATATATGGGCATGTAAACGGTACTTATATAGGCATGTGTATAGTACTTATATGGGCATGTTAATAGTACTTATATGGTCATGAGTATAGTACTTATATGGGCATGTGTGCATGGGCTTACTTATGGGCATACGTATGGTACTTATATGGTCCTCCTAATGTTTCCCAACATCAAGAAAACGGTAAATTGTAAGTGTCCTATCCTAACCTACCAGAGGACCAAACTCAGAAAACGGGACAGTACGTCACTTTGGCGAGCAGCTTACATTTTCTGCCACACAGCCCTTTGCCAGGAAAGAATCGCAGCCCGGGCGAAATCGTCATTTTTCTCAAAACTCAAAATCAAAACCAGCCATAGAATCGTTTTGAAAATGGTACCATTGTGTTTACCACAGCAATTTACATTTCTTTCTGTAAAGGCTTTCTTTGCTAATTTTCAATATCAAGGCCCAAACACCCATATTTACCGAGATACAGCCATCTCAAATATCAGATATATCATCGTGTTTTCTCAACAAATTATTAAGGAAAATGAGTTGAAAAACATGTAATAATAATTATAAACAGCTGAATAAAAAATGGGTAATGAAAAATAAAGCAATTTCTATATTATTCATTTACTTAGAGATTATTTCGAATGGTACTTATAGGGACATATGTATGTTACTTATAATGGCATAAGTATGGTACTTATATGGCATATGTATGGTACTTATAGTGGCAAATGTATGGTACTTATAAAAGAATATGTATGGTACTTATAAAAAAATATGTATGGTACCTATATGGGCATATGTATAATACGTATAATGGTATATGCAGAGTACTTATAAAGACATGTATGATACATATAATGGCATATAAATGGTACCTATAAAGGCATATGTATGATACTTATATGGTCATATGTATGGTACTTACACGAGCCTATGTATGGTACTTATATGGCCATGTGTATGTTACATATATCGGTATGTGTATGTTACATATATTGGTATGTGAATGCCACTTATATGGGCATGTGTATGGTACATATATTTGTATGTGAATGGTACATATATGGGCATGTAAACGGTACTTATATAGGTATGTGTATAGTACTTATATGGGCATGTTAATAGTACTTATATGGGCATGTGTGCATGGGCTTACTTATGGGCATACGTATGGTACTTATATGGTCCTCCTAATGTTTCCCAACGTCAAGAAAACGGTAAATTGTAAGTGTCCTATCCTAACCTACCAGAGGACCAAACTCAGAAAACGGGACAGTACGTCACTTTGGCGAGCAGCTTACATTTTCTGCCACACAGCCCTTTGCCAGGAAAGAATCGCAGCCCGGGCGAAATCGTCATTTTTCTCAAAACTCAAAATCAAAACCAGCCATAGAATCGTTTTGAAAATGGTACCATTGTGTTTACCACAGCAATTTACATTTCTTTCTGTAAAGGCTTTCTTTGCTAATTTTCAATATCAAGGCCCAAACACCCATATTTACCGAGATACAGCCATCTCAAATATCAGATATATCATCGTGTTTTCTCAACAAATTATTAAGGAAAATGAGTTGAAAAACATGTAATAATAATTATAAACAGCTGAATAAAAAATGGATAATGAAAAATAAAGCAATTTCTATATTATTCATTTACTTAGAGATTATTTCGAATGGTACTTATAGGGGCATATGTATGTTACTTATAATGGCATAAGTATGGTACTTATATGGCATATGTATGGTACTTATAGTGGCAAATGTATGGTACTTATAAAAGAATATGTATGGTACTTATAAAAAAATATGTATGGTACCTATATGGGCATATGTATAATACGTATAATGGTATATGCAGAGTACTTATAAAGACATGTATGATACATATAATGGCATATAAATGGTACCTATAAAGGCATATGTATGATACTTATATGGTCATATGTATGGTACTTACACGAGCCTATGTATGGTACTTATATGGCCATGTGTATGTTACATATATCGGTATGTGTATGTTACATATATTGGTATGTGAATGCCACTTATATGGGCATGTGTATGGTACATATATTTGTATGTGAATGGTACATATATGGGCATGTAAACGGTACTTATATAGGCATGTGTATAGTACTTATATGGGCATGTTAATAGTACTTATATGGGCATGTGTGCATGGGCTTACTTATGGGCATACGTATGGTACTTATATGGTCCTCCTAATGTTTCCCAACGTCAAGAAAACGGTAAATTGTAAGTGTCCTATCCTAACCTACCAGAGGACCAAACTCAGAAAACGGGACAGTACGTCACTTTGGCGAGCAGCTTACATTTTCTGCCACACAGCCCTTTGCCAGGAAAGAATCGCAGCCCGGGCGAAATCGTCATTTTTCTCAAAACTCAAAATCAAAACCAGCCATAGAATCGTTTTAAAAATGGTACCATTGTGTTTACCACAGCAATTTACGTTTCTTTCTGTAAAGGCTTTCTTTGCTAATTTTCAATATCAAGGCCCAAACACCCATATTTACCGAGATACAGCCATCTCAAATATCAGATATATCATCGTGTTTTCTCAACAAATTATTAAGGAAAATGAGTTGAAAAACATGTAATAATAATTATAAACAGCTGAATAAAAAATGGGTAATGAAAAATAAAGCAATTTCTATATTATTCATTTACTTTGAGATTATTTCGAATGGTACTTATAGGGGCATATGTATGTTACTTATAATGGCATAAGTATGGTACTTATATGGCATATGTATGGTACTTATAGTGGCAAATGTATGGTACTTATAAAAGAATATGTATGGTACTTATAAAAAAATATGTATGGTACCGATATGGGCATATGTATAATACGTATAATGGTATATGCAGAGTACTTATAAAGACATGTATGATACATATAATGGCATATAAATGGTACCTGTAAAGGCATATGTATGACACTTATATGGTCATATGTATGGTACTTACACGAGCCTATGTATGGTACTTATATGGCCATGTGTATGTTACATATATCGGTATGTGTATGTTACATATATTGGTATGTGAATGCCACTTATATGGGCATGTGTATGGTACATTTATTTGTATGTGAATGGTACATATATGGGCATGTAAACGGTACTTATATAGGCATGTGTATAGTACTTATATGGGCATGTTAATAGTACTTATATGGTCATGAGTATAGTACTTATATGGGCATGTGTGCATGGGCTTACTTATGGGCATACGTATGGTACTTATATGGTCCTCCTAATGTTTCCCAACGTCAAGAAAACGGTAAATTGTAAGTGTCCTATCCTAACCTACCAGAGGACCAAACTCAGAAAACGGGACAGTACGTCACTTTGGCGAGCAGCTTACATTTTCTGCCACACAGCCCTTTGCCAGGAAAGAATCGCAGCCCGGGCGAAATCGTCATTTTTCTCAAAACTCAAAATCAAAACCAGCCATAGAATCGTTTTGAAAATGGGACCATTGTGTTTACCACAGCAATTTACATTTCTTTCTGTAAAGGCTTTCTTTGCTAATTTTCAATATCAAGGCCCAAACACCCATATTTACCGAGATACAGCCATCTCAAATATCAGATATATCATCGTGTTTTCTCAACAAATTATTAAGGAAAATGAGTTGAAAAACATGTAATAATAATTATAAACAGCTGAATAAAAAATGGATAATGAAAAATAAAGCAATTTCTATATTATTCATTTACTTAGAGATTATTTCGAATGGTACTTATAGGGGCATATGTATGTTACTTATAATGGCATAAGTATGGTACTTATATGGCATATGTATGGTACTTATAGTGGCAAATGTATGGTACTTATAAAAGAATATGTATGGTACTTATAAAAAAATATGTATGGTACCTATATGGGCATATGTATAATACGTATAATGGTATATGCAGAGTACTTATAAAGACATGTATGATACATATAATGGCATATAAATGGTACCTATAAAGGCATATGTATGATACTTATATGGTCATATGTATGGTACTTACACGAGCCTATGTATGGTACTTATATGGCCATGTGTATGTTACATATATCGGTATGTGTATGTTACATATATTGGTATGTGAATGCCACTTATATGGGCATGTGTATGGTACATATATTTGCATGTGAATGGTACATATATGGGCATGTAAACGGTACTTATATAGGCATGTGTATAGTACTTTATGGGCATGTTAATAGTACTTATATGGGCATGTGTGCATGGG
Organism: Procambarus clarkii; assembly: GCF_040958095.1. Taxonomy (NCBI): domain Eukaryota; kingdom Metazoa; phylum Arthropoda; class Malacostraca; order Decapoda; family Cambaridae; genus Procambarus; species Procambarus clarkii. The sequence continues at coordinate 12,627,907 of NC_091187.1, forward strand.
CTTACTTATGGGCATACGTATGGTACTTATATGGTCCTCCTAATGTTTCCCAACGTCAAGAAAACGGTAAATTGTAAGTGTCCTATCCTAACCTACCAGAGGACCAAACTCAGAAAACGGGACAGTACGTCACTTTGGCGAGCAGCTTACATTTTCTGCCACACAGCCCTTTGCCAGGAAAGAATCGCAGCCCGGACGAAATCGTCATTTTTCTCAAAACTCAAAATCAAAACCAGCCATAGAATCGTTTTGAAAATGGTACCATTGTGTTTACCACAGCAATTTACATTTCTTTCTGTAAAGGCTTTCTTTGCTAATTTTCAATATCAAGGCCCAAACACCCATATTTACCGAGATACAGCCATCTCAAATATCAGATATATCATCGTGTTTTCTCAACAAATTATTAAGGAAAATGAGTTGAAAAACATGTAATAATAATTATAAACAGCTGAATAAAAAATGGATAATGAAAAATAAAGCAATTTCTATATTATTCATTTACTTAGAGATTATTTCGAATGGTACTTATAGGGGACATATGTATGTTACTTATAATGGCATAAGTATGGTACTTATATGGCATATGTATGGTACTTATAGTGGCAAATGTATGGTACTTATAAAAGAATATGTATGGTACTTATAAAAAATATATGTATGGTACCTATATGGGCATATGTATAATACGTATAATGGTATATGCAGAGTACTTATAAAGACATGTATGATACATATAATGGCATATAAATGGTACCTATAAAGGCATATGTATGATACTTATATGGTCATATGTATGGTACTTACACGAGCCTATGTATGGTACTTATATGGCCATGTGTATGTTACATATATCGGTATGTGTATGTTACATATATTGGTATGTGAATGCCACTTATATGGGCATGTGTATGGTACATGTATTTGTATGTGAATGGTACATATATGGGCATGTAAACGGTACTTATATAGGCATGTGTATAGTACTTATATGGGCATGTTAATAGTACTTATATGGTCATGAGTACAGTACTTATATGGGCATGTGTGCATGGGCTTACTTATGGGCATACGTATGGTACTTATATGGTCCTCCTAATGTTTCCCAACATCAAGAAAACGGTAAATTGTAAGTGTCCTATCCTAACCTACCAGAGGACCAAACTCAGAAAACGGGACAGTACGTCACTTTGGCGAGCAGCTTACATTTTCTGCCACACAGCCCTTTGCCAGGAAAGAATCGCAGCCCGGGCGAAATCGTCATTTTTCTCAAAACTCAAAATCAAAACCAGCCATAGAATCGTTTTGAAAATGGTACCATTGTGTTTACCACAGCAATTTACATTTCTTTCTGTAAAGGCTTTCTTTGCTAATTTTCAATATCAAGGCCCAAACACCCATATTTACCGAGATACAGCCATCTCAAATATCAGATATATCATCGTGTTTTCTCAACAAATTATTAAGGAAAATGAGTTGAAAAACATGTAATAATAATTATAAACAGCTGAATAAAAAATGGGTAATGAAAAATAAAGCAATTTCTATATTATTCATTTACTTAGAGATTATTTCGAATGGTACTTATAGGGACATATGTATGTTACTTATAATGGCATAAGTATGGTACTTATATGGCATATGTATGGTACTTATAGTGGCAAATGTATGGTACTTATAAAAGAATATGTATGGTACTTATAAAAAAATATGTATGGTACCTATATGGGCATATGTATAATACGTATAATGGTATATGCAGAGTACTTATAAAGACATGTATGATACATATAATGGCATATAAATGGTACCTATAAAGGCATATGTATGATACTTATATGGTCATATGTATGGTACTTACACGAGCCTATGTATGGTACTTATATGGCCATGTGTATGTTACATATATCGGTATGTGTATGTTACATATATTGGTATGTGAATGCCACTTATATGGGCATGTGTATGGTACATATATTTGCATGTGAATGGTACATATATGGGCATGTAAACGGTACTTATATAGGCATGTGTATAGTACTTATATGGGCATGTTAATAGTACTTATATGGGCATGTGTGCATGGGCTTACTTATGGGCATACGTATGGTACTTATATGGTCCTCCTAATGTTTCCCAACGTCAAGAAAACGGTAAATTGTAAGTGTCCTATCCTAACCTACCAGAGGACCAAACTCAGAAAACGGGACAGTACGTCACTTTGGCGAGCAGCTTACATTTTCTGCCACACAGCCCTTTGCCAGGAAAGAATCGCAGCCCGGACGAAATCGTCATTTTTCTCAAAACTCAAAATCAAAACCAGCCATAGAATCGTTTTGAAAATGGTACCATTCTGTTTACCACAGCAATTTACATTTCTTTCTGTAAAGGCTTTCTTTGCTAATTTTCAATATCAAGGCCCAAACACCCATATTTACCGAGATACAGCCATCTCAAATATCAGATATATCATCGTGTTTTCTCAACAAATTATTAAGGAAAATGAGTTGAAAAACATGTAATAATAATTATAAACAGCTGAATAAAAAATGGGTAATGAAAAATAAAGCAATTTCTATATTATTCATTTACTTAGAGATTATTTCGAATGGTACTTATAGGGACATATGTATGTTACTTATAATGGCATAAGTATGGTACTTATATGGCATATGTATGGTACTTATAGTGGCAAATGTATGGTACTTATAAAAGAATATGTATGGTACTTATAAAAAATTATATATATGGTACCTATATGGGCATATGTATAATACGTATAATGGTATATGCAGAGTACTTATAAAGACATGTATGATACATATAATGGCATATAAATGGTACCTATAAAGGCATATGTATGATACTTATATGGTCATATGTATGGTACTTACACGAGCCTATGTATGGTACTTATATGGCCATGTGTATGTTACATATATCGGTATGTGTATGTTACATATATTGGTATGTGAATGCCACTTATATGGGCATGTGTATGGTACATGTATTTGTATGTAATGGTACATATATGGGCATGTAAACGGTACTTATATAGGCATGTGTATAGTACTTATATGGGCATGTTAATAGTACTTATATGGTCATGAGTACAGTACTTATATGGGCATGTGTGCATGGGCTTACTTATGGGCATACGTATGGTACTTATATGGTCCTCCTAATGTTTCCCAACATCAAGAAAACGGTAAATTGTAAGTGTCCTATCCTAACCTACCAGAGGACCAAACTCAGAAAACGGGACAGTACGTCACTTTGGCGAGCAGCTTACATTTTCTGCCACACAGCCCTTTGCCAGGAAAGAATCGCAGCCCGGGCGAAATCGTCATTTTTCTCAAAACTCAAAATCAAAACCAGCCATAGAATCGTTTTGAAAATGGTACCATTCTGTTTACCACAGCAATTTACATTTTTTTCTGTAAAGGCTTTCTTTGCTAATTTTCAATATCAAGGCCCAAACACCCATATTTACCGAGATACAGCCATCTCAAATATCAGATATATCATCGTGTTTTCTCAACAAATTATTAAGGAAAATGAGTTGAAAAACATGTAATAATAATTATAAACAGCTGAATAAAAAATGGATAATGAAAAATAAAGCAATTTCTATATTATTCATTTACTTAGAGATTATTTCGAATGGTACTTATAGGGGCATATGTATGTTACTTATAATGGCATAAGTATGGTACTTATATGGCATATGTATGGTACTTATAGTGGCAAATGTATGGTACTTATAAAAGAATATGTATGGTACTTATAAAAAAATATGTATGGTACCTATATGGGCATATGTATAATACGTATAATGGTATATGCAGAGTACTTATAAAGACATGTATGATACATATAATGGCATATAAATGGTACCTATAAAGGCATATGTATGATACTTATATGGTCATATGTATGGTACTTACACGAGCCTATGTATGGTACTTATATGGCCATGTGTATGTTACATATATCGGTATGTGTATGTTACATATATTGGTATGTGAATGCCACTTATATGGGCATGTGTATGGTACATATATTTGATTGTGAATGGTACATATATGGGCATGTAAACGGTACTTATATAGGCATGTGTATAGTACTTATATGGGCATGTTAATAGTACTTATATGGGCATGTGTGCATGGGCTTACTTATGGGCATACGTATGGTACTTATATGGTCCTCCTAATGTTTCCCAACGTCAAGAAAACGGTAAATTGTAAGTGTCCTATCCTAACCTACCAGAGGACCAAACTCAGAAAACGGGACAGTACGTCACTTTGGCGAGCAGCTTACATTTTCTGCCACACAGCCCTTTGCCAGGAAAGAATCGCAGCCCGGGCGAAATCGTCATTTTTCTCAAAACTCAAAATCAAAACCAGCCATAGAATCGTTTTGAAAATGGTACCATTGTGTTTACCACAGCAATTTACATTTCTTTCTGTAAAGGCTTTCTTTGCTAATTTTCAATATCAAGGCCCAAACACCCATATTTACCGAGATACAGCCATCTCAAATATCAGATATATCATCGTGTTTTCTCAACAAATTATTAAGGAAAATGAGTTGAAAAACATGTAATAATAATTATAAACAGCTGAATAAAAAATGGGTAATGAAAAATAAAGCAATTTCTATATTATTCATTTACTTAGAGATTATTTCGAATGGTACTTATAGGGACATATGTATGTTACTTATAATGGCATAAGTATGGTACTTATATGGCATATGTATGGTACTTATAGTGGCAAATGTATGGTACTTATAAAAGAATATGTATGGTACTTATAAAAAATTATATATATGGTACCTATATGGGCATATGTATAATACGTATAATGGTATATGCAGAGTACTTATAAAGACATGTATGATACATATAATGGCATATAAATGGTACCTATAAAGGCATATGTATGATACTTATATGGTCATATGTATGGTACTTACACGAGCCTATGTATGGTACTTATATGGCCATGTGTATGTTACATATATCGGTATGTGTATGTTACATATATTGGTATGTGAATGCCACTTATATGGGCATGTGTATGGTACATGTATTTGTATGTAATGGTACATATATGGGCATGTAAACGGTACTTATATAGGCATGTGTATAGTACTTATATGGGCATGTTAATAGTACTTATATGGTCATGAGTACAGTACTTATATGGGCATGTGTGCATGGGCTTACTTATGGGCATACGTATGGTACTTATATGGTCCTCCTAATGTTTCCCAACATCAAGAAAACGGTAAATTGTAAGTGTCCTATCCTAACCTACCAGAGGACCAAACTCAGAAAACGGGACAGTACGTCACTTTGGCGAGCAGCTTACATTTTCTGCCACACAGCCCTTTGCCAGGAAAGAATCGCAGCCCGGGCGAAATCGTCATTTTTCTCAAAACTCAAAATCAAAACCAGCCATAGAATCGTTTTGAAAATGGTACCATTGTGTTTACCACAGCAATTTACATTTCTTTCTGTAAAGGCTTTCTTTGCTAATTTTCAATATCAAGGCCCAAACACCCATATTTACCGAGATACAGCCATCTCAAATATCAGATATATCATCGTGTTTTCTCAACAAATTATTAAGGAAAATGAGTTGAAAAACATGTAATAATAATTATAAACAGCTGAATAAAAAATGGATAATGAAAAATAAAGCAATTTCTATATTATTCATTTACTTAGAGATTATTTCGAATGGTACTTATAGGGGCATATGTATGTTACTTATAATGGCATAAGTATGGTACTTATATGGCATATGTATGGTACTTATAGTGGCAAATGTATGGTACTTATAAAAGAATATGTATGGTACTTATAAAAAAATATGTATGGTACCTATATGGGCATATGTATAATACGTATAATGGTATATGCAGAGTACTTATAAAGACATGTATGATACATATAATGGCATATAAATGGTACCTATAAAGGCATATGTATGATACTTATATGGTCATATGTATGGTACTTACACGAGCCTATGTATGGTACTTATATGGCCATGTGTATGTTACATATATCGGTATGTGTATGTTACATATATTGGTATGTGAATGCCACTTATATGGGCATGTGTATGGTACATATATTTGCATGTGAATGGTACATATATGGGCATGTAAACGGTACTTATATAGGCATGTGTATAGTACTTATATGGGCATGTTAATAGTACTTATATGGGCATGTGTGCATGGGCTTACTTATGGGCATACGTATGGTACTTATATGGTCCTCCTAATGTTTCCCAACGTCAAGAAAACGGTAAATTGTAAGTGTCCTATCCTAACCTACCAGAGGACCAAACTCAGAAAACGGGACAGTACGTCACTTTGGCGAGCAGCTTACATTTTCTGCCACACAGCCCTTTGCCAGGAAAGAATCGCAGCCCGGGCGAAATCGTCATTTTTCTCAAAACTCAAAATCAAAACCAGCCATAGAATCGTTTTGAAAATGGTACCATTGTGTTTACCACAGCAATTTACATTTCTTTCTGTAAAGGCTTTCTTTGCTAATTTTCAATATCAAGGCCCAAACACCCATATTTACCGAGATACAGCCATCTCAAATATCAGATATATCATCGTGTTTTCTCAACAAATTATTAAGGAAAATGAGTTGAAAAACATGTAATAATAATTATAAACAGCTGAATAAAAAATGGATAATGAAAAATAAAGCAATTTCTATATTATTCATTTACTTAGAGATTATTTCGAATGGTACTTATAGGGGCATATGTATGTTACTTATAATGGCATAAGTATGGTACTTATATGGCATATGTATGGTACTTATAGTGGCAAATGTATGGTACTTATAAAAGAATATGTATGGTACTTATAAAAAAATATGTATGGTACCTATATGGGCATATGTATAATACGTATAATGGTATATGCAGAGTACTTATAAAGACATGTATGATACATATAATGGCATATAAATGGTACCTATAAAGGCATATGTATGATACTTATATGGTCATATGTATGGTACTTACACGAGCCTATGTATGGTACTTATATGGCCATGTGTATGTTACATATATCGGTATGTGTATGTTACATATATTGGTATGTGAATGCCACTTATATGGGCATGTGTATGGTACATATATTTGCATGTGAATGGTACATATATGGGCATGTAAACGGTACTTATATAGGCATGTGTATAGTACTTATATGGGCATGTTAATAGTACTTATATGGGCATGTGTGCATGGGCTTACTTATGGGCATACGTATGGTACTTATATGGTCCTCCTAATGTTTCCCAACGTCAAGAAAACGGTAAATTGTAAGTGTCCTATCCTAACCTACCAGAGGACCAAACTCAGAAAACGGGACAGTACGTCACTTTGGCGAGCAGCTTACATTTTCTGCCACACAGCCCTTTGCCAGGAAAGAATCGCAGCCCGGACGAAATCGTCATTTTTCTCAAAACTCAAAATCAAAACCAGCCATAGAATCGTTTTGAAAATGGTACCATTGTGTTTACCACAGCAATTTACATTTCTTTCTGTAAAGGCTTTCTTTGCTAATTTTCAATATCAAGGCCCAAACACCCATATTTACCGAGATACAGCCATCTCAAATATCAGATATATCATCGTGTTTTCTCAACAAATTATTAAGGAAAATGAGTTGAAAAACATGTAATAATAATTATAAACAGCTGAATAAAAAATGGGTAATGAAAAATAAAGCAATTTCTATATTATTCATTTACTTAGAGATTATTTCGAATGGTACTTATAGGGACATATGTATGTTACTTATAATGGCATAAGTATGGTACTTATATGGCATATGTATGGTACTTATAGTGGCAAATGTATGGTACTTATAAAAGAATATGTATGGTACTTATAAAAAAATATGTATGGTACCTATATGGGCATATGTATAATACGTATAATGGTATATGCAGAGTACTTATAAAGACATGTATGATACATATAATGGCATATAAATGGTACCTATAAAGGCATATGTATGATACTTATATGGTCATATGTATGGTACTTACACGAGCCTATGTATGGTACTTATATGGCCATGTGTATGTTACATATATCGGTATGTGTATGTTACATATATTGGTATGTGAATGCCACTTATATGGGCATGTGTATGGTACATATATTTGTATGTGAATGGTACATATATGGGCATGTAAACGGTACTTATATAGGCATGTGTATAGTACTTATATGGGCATGTTAATAGTACTTATATGGGCATGTGTGCATGGGCTTACTTATGGGCATACGTATGGTACTTATATGGTCCTCCTAATGTTTCCCAACGTCAAGAAAACGGTAAATTGTAAGTGTCCTATCCTAACCTACCAGAGGACCAAACTCAGAAAACGGGACAGTACGTCACTTTGGCGAGCAGCTTACATTTTCTGCCACACAGCCCTTTGCCAGGAAAGAATCGGAGCCCGGGCGAAATCGTCATTTTTCTCAAAACTCAAAATCAAAACCAGCCATAGAATCGTTTTAAAAATGGTACCATTGTGTTTACCACAGCAATTTACGTTTCTTTCTGTAAAGGCTTTCTTTGCTAATTTTCAATATCAAGGCCCAAACACCCATATTTACCGAGATACAGCCATCTCAAATATCAGATATATCATCGTGTTTTCTCAACAAATTATTAAGGAAAATGAGTTGAAAAACATGTAATAATAATTATAAACAGCTGAATAAAAAATGGGTAATGAAAAATAAAGCAATTTCTATATTATTCATTTACTTTGAGATTATTTCGAATGGTACTTATAGGGGCATATGTATGTTACTTATAATGGCATAAGTATGGTACTTATATGGCATATGTATGGTACTTATAGTGGCAAATGTATGGTACTTATAAAAGAATATGTATGGTACTTATAAAAAAATATGTATGGTACCTATATGGGCATATGTATAATACGTATAATGGTATATGCAGAGTACTTATAAAGACATGTATGATACATATAATGGCATATAAATGGTACCTGTAAAGGCATATGTATGACACTTATATGGTCATATGTATGGTACTTACACGAGCCTATGTATGGTACTTATATGGCCATGTGTATGTTACATATATCGGTATGTGTATGTTACATATATTGGTATGTGTATGTTACATATATTGGTATGTGAATGCCACTTATATGGGCATGTGTATGGTACATATATTTGTATGTGAATGGTACATATATGGGCATGTAAACGGTACTTATATAGGCATGTGTATAGTACTTATATGGGCATGTTAATAGTACTTATATGGTCATGAGTATAGTACTTATATGGGCATGTGTGCATGGGCTTACTTATGGGCATATGTATGGTACTTATATGGTCCTCCTAATGTTTCCCAACGTCAAGAAAACGGTAAATTGTAAGTGTCCTATCCTAACCTACCAGAGGACCAAACTCAGAAAACGGGACAGTACGTCACTTTGGCGAGCAGCTTACATTTTCTGCCACACAGCCCTTTGCCAGGAAAGAATCGCAGCCCGGGCGAAATCGTCATTTATCTCAAAACTCAAAATCAAAACCAGCCATAGAATCGTTTTGAAAATGGTACCATTGTGTTTACCACAGCAATTTACATTTCTTTCTGTAAAGGCTTTCTTTGCTAATTTTCAATATCAAGGCCCAAACACCCATATTTACCGAGATACAGCCATCTCAAATATCAGATATATCATCGTGTTTTCTCAACAAATTATTAAGGAAAATGAGTTGAAAAACATGTAATAATAATTATAAACAGCTGAATAAAAAATGGATAATGAAAAATAAAGCAATTTCTATATTATTCATTTACTTAGAGATTATTTCGAATGGTACTTATAGGGGCATATGTATGTTACTTATAATGGCATAAGTATGGTACTTATATGGCATATGTATGGTACTTATAGTGGCAAATGTATGGTACTTATAAAAGAATATGTATGGTACTTATAAAAAAATATGTATGGTACCTATATGGGCATATGTATAATACGTATAATGGTATATGCAGAGTACTTATAAAGACATGTATGATACATATAATGGCATATAAATGGTACCTATAAAGGCATATGTATGATACTTATATGGTCATATGTATGGTACTTACACGAGCCTATGTATGGTACTTATATGGCCATGTGTATGTTACATATATCGGTATGTGTATGTTACATATATTGGTATGTGAATGCCACTTATATGGGCATGTGTATGGTACATATATTTGCATGTGAATGGTACATATATGGGCATGTAAACGGTACTTATATAGGCATGTGTATAGTACTTATATGGGCATGTTAATAGTACTTATATGGGCATGTGTGCATGGGCTTACTTATGGGCATACGTATGGTACTTATATGGTCCTCCTAATGTTTCCCAACGTCAAGAAAACGGTAAATTGTAAGTGTCCTATCCTAACCTACCAGAGGACCAAACTCAGAAAACGGGACAGTACGTCACTTTGGCGAGCAGCTTACATTTTCTGCCACACAGCCCTTTGCCAGGAAAGAATCGCAGCCCGGGCGAAATCGTCATTTTTCTCAAAACTCAAAATCAAAACCAGCCATAGAATCGTTTTGAAAATGGTACCATTCTGTTTACCACAGCAATTTACATTTCTTTCTGTAAAGGCTTTCTTTGCTAATTTTCAATATCAAGGCCCAAACACCCATATTTACCGAGATACAGCCATCTCAAATATCAGATATATCATCGTGTTTTCTCAACAAATTATTAAGGAAAATGAGTTGAAAAACATGTAATAATAATTATAAACAGCTGAATAAAAAATGGGTAATGAAAAATAAAGCAATTTCTATATTATTCATTTACTTAGAGATTATTTCGAATGGTACTTATAGGGACATATGTATGTTACTTATAATGGCATAAGTATGGTACTTATATGGCATATGTATGGTACTTATAGTGGCAAATGTATGGTACTTATAAAAGAATATGTATGGTACTTATAAAAAAATATGTATGGTACCTATATGGGCATATGTATAATACGTATAATGGTATATGCAGAGTACTTATAAAGACATGTATGATACATATAATGGCATATAAATGGTACCTATAAAGGCATATGTATGATACTTATATGGTCATATGTATGGTACTTACACGAGCCTATGTATGGTACTTATATGGCCATGTGTATGTTACATATATTGGTATGTGTATGTTACATATATTGGTATGTGAATGCCACTTATATGGGCATGTGTATGGTACAAATTTTTGTATGTGAATGGTACATATATGGGCATGTAAACGGTACTTATATAGGCATGTGTATAGTACTTATATGGGCATGTTAATAGTACTTATATGGTCATGAGTATAGTACTTATATGGGCATGTGTGCATGGGCTTACTTATGGGCATACGTATGGTACTTATATGGTCCTCCTAATGTTTCCCAACGTCAAGAAAACGGTAAATTGTAAGTGTCCTATCCTAACCTACCAGAGGACCAAACTCAGAAAACGGGACAGTACGTCACTTTGGCGAGCAGCTTACATTTTCTGCCACACAGCCCTTTGCCAGGAAAGAATCGCAGCCCGGGCGAAATCGTCATTTTTCTCAAAACTCAAAATCAAAACCAGCCATAGAATCGTTTTGAAAATGGTACCATTGTGTTTACCACAGCAATTTACATTTCTTTCTGTAAAGGCTTTCTTTGCTAATTTTCAATATCAAGGCCCAAACACCCATATTTACAGAGATACAGCCATCTCAAATATCAGATATATCATCGTGTTTTCTCAACAAATTATTAAGGAAAATGAGTTGAAAAACATGTAATAATAATTATAAACAGTTGAATAAAAAATGGGTAATAGAAATTTTAATTTCTTTATTTCCAATTTAATGAGATTATCTTATTTAAGTTCTTTTTTATTTTTAATTTCTCAACATTCTTAGTAAATTTGTTCAAAATTTATCGTGTTCCTTTCGATCTACTTTATTCATAACACAATTTATATTAGTATATCATAATGTCAATAATACTAAAGAAACCCGTGAATTAAATCAGTAAATCATGTTTTCTATATAAGCAATAATTATTAGTTCATGTAATACAGTCATTAAGTTAATAAATTAGTCCTAATTAATCAATGAACCATTTAGAAACAAAAATAAATATTGAAAAAGTTCGCTCATAGAAAAGGTATAGAGTGAGATCAATTTTAAGTCTGCTTTTTTTTTATTTATTCATGTTATTCAAGTTTTTTCCTCATTGCAAAATATTAATTCTGGCTAGCTAAGGTTAAGGAGATAATACTAAACCAGTATATTTATATAACACTTGCAAGCTAAACCCCTTGTAACATCGGGGATTGAACCCCGACCATGCAAGGCACGAGTCCAGAGGATATATTTTCCCAATATCCCTTATTAATCTTTTGGGACAGGCTTATGTATTAGGTCATCCTTTAAAAGTAGCTTTATTATTTCACGAAAGCTAATTATCAAAAGAAAGTACTAAGCCATTATGACTACACAGCTTAGAACTTTTTAAAGTTCATTTTACCTGATGAACTTTAAAAGTAGTGGAATGGATCGATGAAAACTTCATCTTATCATATGAACTTATTTTATTAACCGTTATCACATGACAAACATATCATCATAAAAAACTATAAGCAGTTCTTCACACATGCATTGTAAAAATAATAAAAAAAATTCCCCATAAACACTGTGAAAATGAAGCTAAAGGTATACAGAAGAAGCACTATCTAGGGACCATTGCTTGCGTCAAAGGTCTGCAGAATCTGAGGGGGGCCGTTAGTCCTTGAACTGCGCAGTGTAGATGCCGCACATTAGCTGGCCAAGCCCCTGTGGGATGAGTACCGAGGTATACATGCTCCCAGGGACTATATACTAGGATATACATGCCCCTGAGGGGACTATATAATGGGTATACATGCCCCAGGGAGCTGGCTATATCTGTAACATAATTAAAAAAATCCCCACTAAACTCACACTGTTCTGGTGACTATAAAAAACAGCACTTCCTTGTTGACCAGACCACACACTAGAAGGTGAAGGGACGACGACGTTTCGGTCCGTCCTGGACCATTCTCAAGTCGATTGTCTCACAGTACTTCCTTGTGAGACATGTAAGGGGGTGCAGCAAACCACCTATGTTGCAGCAACCCATGTAAGGGTGCAGCAAACCCCTATGAGGTACAGAAACACAAGTAACAACGCAATACACGGTAACTTACAATAAATATAAGGATCCTACCTAATAAGACATCAGGAGAGAAAGAGGCGCGTGCCTGCTCTCAGGGTACAAGATCCACAGAACCATTTCCGATACAAACATCTACAAATTTTGTACTTCATGGCATCAGCAAGTGCGAGACGGTGTCACACTCTCGATCATACACTGACGGTAATATACAAAATAAATAGTGGCAAGACACACACACAAAGTTGAGAAATCGGCCGTGAAAGTGTCATTTTCCGCCATTTTCAGAGTGCAGCTCCACCCTGTTGGTGGGAAGGAGAGAGAGCACTCCGGGGCTCACACCAACACCAAGGGTGTACAGGCTGGTGCTGTGCCTTCACCGGGTATTTCCTGCCACGTGGGCAAAGAAAGGCCATTGAAATGAATCGTAAAAAGAATCGTAACTTGACTTATATTTTGGAACTCTTCACTTGTGAGCAAACGATATCAAATTTGCCACATTTTAAACAACAATAATAAATATATATATATATATATATATATATATATATATATATATATATATATATATATATATATATATATATATATATATATATATATATATATATATATATATATATATATATATATATATATATTTCTCAAAATAAATTGTTTGGCTGGATAAGATATTAACTTATTTTATCTTGAAGGTTAAGGGTAAAATTAAGTGAATATCCTCAATATCTTCCAGAGTGAGAGATCTTGACTTGTGAGCCGATATGTGTCACAGAGTTACATACAATGAAGGATAAAAGTTGAATAAATATCACCAAATACTTTTGAGGGCTTCAAAAGTATTTACAGATTTTAAAACTTTTCTGCAGTTTTTATTAATATATCCGAGACCGTCACTCTAGCAACCAGGCCAGGATAATTATTATAAGGAAGGGTCTCAGGAGTACCTAACTGGTACTTAACCGAGAGCTTAAACCGTTCCTAAGGTATCTGGAAGCAATCCACTTATTAATCCATATCACACACATTCCACAATATCGTGAGCGGTAAACATTTCATTTACGCTATCCTGGCCTGGTTTGTAGAGTGAAGGGGCTCGTATATTTTTCAGGTCCGGATTCGAATCTCTGATGGTACAAGTGAATGAAATATATATAATGACTTCAAAACAGATATAAATATCTACATATATGAACCACAACAGATGTATGATAGTGAGAGTTATTCACAGTATGATCACACAAAAGAAGCCGCAAACACATTTACGATTAATAATCATTAATATATTTATCATTAATCATATTAATACATTAATAATCTGCACCAACGTCATATATATTTCTATTGGTCCTTTGAGCACAAGAACGTCTAACCAACACATTCGTCTGAGAACTTAAGAAAGGCCAGGCTTGCTCTCAAGCCTTTGAGTTCGCCAGTAACAATAGTTCTGTTAAACAAATTATTATTATTATTTTTCTTCCCGGCGACTGGCTAAGACTTTGGTCGTGGGGGAAGTGGTGTGACACCCCCTCCACCCCCATCTTCCCTCCCACAAGCAACATACAAAGTAGTTACATTTGTCACGAAATCCACATAGGCAATGCTGTTCAAACATCCCATACACACACACACACAACCACCATTCCACGTTTGTTAATAATATTTTCTTGTTTCACTTTTGCAACCACATGTTTACAAGAACGTGGTTGAAAACAGCCAAATACGTGAGGGTATAGATGTCTCGGTCTGTTCAGGGTCCGAAACATCAGCATTTTCATTTTCGAGTGTGTGTGTGGGTGTTGGGCTTTTCTACATTAGTATTTTTCAAACCCGACAACCACTTGGATAGGTCGGTACAGCTGCGGGTTCGCTTCTTGCTGGGTTAGCGTTCGATCCCCCTATGGTTCAAGTGGTTAGGTTTCCTTTCTTCCTTCTGTCCTATCCCAGCTCCTTGTCCTCATATCCCAGCTCCTTGTCCTCATATCCCAGCTCCTTGTCCTCATATCTCAGCTCCTTGTCCTCATATCCCAGCTCCTTGTCCTCATATCCCAGCTCCTTGTCCTCATATCCCAGCTCCTTGTCCTCATATCCCAGCTCCTTGTCCTCATATCCCAGCTCCTTGTCCTCATATCCCAGCTCCTTGTCCTCATATCCCAGCTCCTTGTCCTCATATCCCAGCTCCTTGTCCTATCCACGCTCCTTTTCCTCACATCAATCCAATGGGCTAAGTAGTCGTAGTGGCTTGGCACTTAAGGCTCATAATTAACTATTCATATTCCATGTTAAAAAATTCCTACTCACCAAACATTACTGTACGTATTCCTCTAAATCATTTCCTTTGATGTCCAAAATATTCTTTGAGCTTCTCTCTCTCGAGAGAGTAAAGTTCACCGGCTATTACCGTTTTCTTTCTGGGCTCGACTTTTGACTTTTACAAAAGTTCCACTTGTTTCAGACATTAAGACCTTAAAAAAACATCTTGAGCAGCAACCTTATATGACTACACTCTCAAGATATGTCAATCTATACACCTCAAATACTCCTGTTATATATATATATATATATACCTTTCACATGTGTCAGTGAATTAATATTTATATCAAAATTAAACCGAGATCTTAAGAGTCTTATGCACCCTTGACTCGTGAAAATAAAGCTAATATCTATAGACCTATTCAAATTCTCGTGAAAAATTTGCTTTTGGCGTGATTGCTTAGATCCTAATCTTTCCTGGAGTTAATAAATATCCAATGTTATTTTTTTCTTAAATGTCTTCGTCTATTAAAAAGCAAAAAAGAAACAGAATTTTGAGCTCCTGTTACGGTTCCAAATAAATATATATATTATTAAGTGATTACAAATATAAGAGTAATATATAGGTAATTTGAGCACTGAAGTTGTAACTCTGGATTTCCCCACTGAACTGGATCAGTAATTTTTTTTTTACCATGTGGGCACAGAGAGTCCAAACCCACACATCCAACCCAACCCACAACATAACCACAGCATTTGTTGACATAGCATAACGTTTTTTGATGTTGTAACATAACTTTTTTTACATAAAACGTTTTTTTTATGTAACAAAACGTTTTTATGACATAACAAAACATTTTTACAGCACAGTGTGTTTGCTGGGTTTGCTCTTAAACTCAAGGTTCGTGCAGCCCATCCTCCAGCTTGGGTAGTACTGTACTTAGAGGAAGGATGAGGACCGTAGTATATATATACAAACGTACAACACAATTAGAAAGTACAAATCATTACTACTGAATTTGGACAAACCAGAAAATGATTTTCTACTTATGTGAGACCAAAGTCAGCGCTCCATTTAACCACAGAAAATAGTTTGACACCCAAAAACCAGGGTAATCGTTAATATCGTAACTAGGATAAAATTTACACTTCAAGACTCCAGACATTGACATGAGATCAACGAAAAGACGCCCACATTAGCATAGTTGCAAAAGTTCAAGTGGATATATCTTACTTAATTAGGAAAGCATTGTTATACATGAGGCAAAACATTACAAGCTTGAAGAAGGCTTGTATGGGAGTGAGATCTCCCAGGCTTTGGATGAGTATGCGTAAACACACATTCAGTGAGATTTTCTAAGCTCGGAGATTGTTTGTGTACGTGGTTTTGAGATCTTTCAACCTTGGAGACGTCTTGTATTCACATTGCGTAAGATCACCCAAGCTTGGGGAGGGCTTGTACACACCTGGAATGAGCCCATGACTTGTATCATGAAAATTGTAGTCATTCGCGAGGCCGAACTTTTCCAAGCGCGAGTTTCTGTCTACGAGCAGGGCTAACTTGTCGGCATATGGGGCGAACATTGCTCAAACTTGGAACATACTTGTCCACGCCCATTACGTACTTGTCCACACACGGTACGTACTTGTCCACACCCGGTACGTACTTGTCTACGGACGAGGCATACTTATTTACGCACGGAGGGAGCTTATCAAAGCCTGGAGGGCCTAGGCGAGGCCTTACAAGCTTAGGTCTATTTTGTCAGACATACGGCAGATTCGCTAGAGGGGATGGCGATGCCGAGTCGATCTGTAAACAAAATAAGATTAACAAGATTTCAAATGATATTCATTAAAGTTAACACATACATATCGTCTCTTAAGATGTCAAAATAGGACACCTGTTATTTATAATCATTCATACATATACATATATAACAATTATGTTCTTTTCCCTTTAATTAGGTGATTAGATCTCAACCTGGAGGTAAATCAAATGCAAATAAGACTGAAAAAAATTATAGTGATATGTGTTATTTAAAAATCCATATAACTAACGTAACCCACAAATTATGAGACGACCTTTCAGTCCTTTCTTACACCCTTATGTGATGACCATTCGGTCCATAATTCCTAATACTTTCGCAGTTATTTATTAACAAATAATTACAGTATTTTTCTGATGTATAATAACGCATCTAATTTAAAAGTATTTTTTTAGAATAATTTACTTAACACGTATTAAAAATGATTTTCACAATTATTTTCGTGGTTGGACAGGGGGGTGGGGTGGGAGGGGGGGAAATACAGGATGTTATGCATTTAAGTACTATATTAAGTGGATGGTAGAACAAAATCATGACCTCCTATGTACCGGTAATCTTAACTAGATCTTGCTAGCACTCAAGTAAATTGGAAATTGTATTACTGAACAAGGGAGGGAAGATGACACGAGTACTTGCAGGGTATTTATATGGCATGTATATGTATCCACTAGTTAGGTATATGCACTATTCCTAACCTGACCTGACCTAACCTTACCTTATCTAATCTAATCTAACCTAACCTTAGCTAACCTAACCTTATCTAACCTAACCTTACCTTACCTAACCTAACCACGGTGAGGATACCTTACCTAAGGATATTTTAATATCCTATTTTAACCTAACCTAAGTCACGAATACTACTCTTTATTGACTGTTATTTCCAAAACCACCTATCCCAATATATGCCTTTCTGAAAGTTAATGCTGATGAAAGTAAAACTAATAGATAGTCGTTGGTGGCAGTCGACAGCGGAACTCGAAATTAAGAAGAGACAAGAGACATGGCAGCGAAAGTGAAAGTAAAACTGCTGGTGAAAGTAAAACGGAAACGGAAAGGAAAGAAAGTAAGTCAATGGGCCCTGCTGACCCTGGGAGGTGACTTGGGCGAGGTCAGCCTGAAGGGTCATCTAGTACAAAGAGAGAGAGAAGGTCTCTATTCCGGCTCCATCCACTGAGGAGACATGAGGCCTGACTTCAGCTTGGCATCCATTCAGCTACTCCTGTACTGCCTTACTTATGAGGATTGATGAAAGCCTTGATATACCCCTTGCAGTGTTCGATAAGACTGTGAAAGGCGTTTGACCCGTTTAACAAACGTTGAAAAACAACGATCAAACGATGGTTGGTATATACGTTAAAGAGATTGTAAATATTACAAACATCAGTTTACCGGAGCCAGTGATGACTTATATTTACAAATTTATATTGTAAATCTATATTATGTGGTGGATATACATCTCTGTGCTTGTCTTGTTTATTTAATTAAGGTATTAGCTTGGAGACTAACGTCATACTAGTAGTCTGTGGATATAAATATATAACGAGACACCAATAAATATTGAAATCAGTGAGGCGGGACAACAAGAATAAGTTCTGGTGAATAAGTTCTGGTGAATAAGTTCTGGTGAACTCTGGCTCACAACTACACAAGGGAGTTGTGAGCCTTGTGTAGTGTGTCACACTTGACAACGCCCACACTCTTCCTCGATGACTCTCATGCACTGAGTCCACACTCCCCAAGCTTTGTGGATGTACAGGTGGCTCCTGTGTAAAGATATGCGTGTACATTCTCTCTGGGCGAAAAATATAGAGAAGGAGATACCCCCAACATATTACCTAACCTAACCTAAACCAACCGAACCTAACCTAATCAAACCTATCCCAACCTAGCTCAGTTACTTATATTGGTCAGACCATTGTTGTTGTTGTTGTTTTAGATTCAGCAACTGGGAACATAAAGTTCCAAGTAGCATGGGCTATGGTGAGCCCATAGTGGACTTACCTGGCACAGGAGTGGGACTGTAACTCCGTGGTCAGACCAACACTACCCCCCCTCCTATATAGTGCATGTACCGCTACAGTCACCACTACAGTCACCGCTACAGTCACCACCACTTCCTTACCGTCATCGGGGCCGAAGACTCACCGAGGTGGCTGAGTTCCTCTGCAGAGCACCGAGACAGGGCATTGTGACCCCTGCGCCGCTCCTGCGGGTCCTGGCCAAGCCTCCTGCTCCCTCCCCGCCACTCTTCTTAGGGCTGCTCACTCCTGTAGGCACAGCCGATGAAACTGTCAAAAAGTATTTTGGTGTTGAAATACATTATACATTAGGATCTATGATGTTTGCTTTTTTGGGTGATAAAATATTTGGAAGATAAAACTTTTTGGTGTTGAAATACATTATACATTAGGATCTATGATGTTTGCTTTTTTGGGTGATAAAATATTTGGAAGATAAAACTTTTTGGTGTTGAAATACATTATACATTAGGATCTATAATGTTTGCTTTTTTGGATGATAAAATATTTGGAAGATAAAACTAGCAAAATGTTAAGATAGATGTTATAAAGCGATTAAAACAAACACACTTCAATTTTAATAATGAATTAGTGCTTTTTTAATGTTTTTTTAATTGACCTCTTAGTGGGTAGAGATTTATATTCTTATAACACAGGTCATAAATATTTGTATTATGTTAAGGTATTTTCTAGAATATGAATGACCTATCGACTTAATAGTTCGGTACAACAACGGCCTCGCCTCCTACAGGGTTGGCGTTCGATCCTCAATAGTCTAAATGGGTTGGGCACCATTCCTTCAGTAGGTCCTCATGTAATTACGGCAATTATGAGGATAAGATGCTAAGCCTGTCTGACTATAATGCACTTGGACAGGGTATGAGGGATAGAGAGCTGAAATATAAGGACCAGGTGCTGGGATATATATATATATATATATATATATATATATATATATATATATATATATATATATATATATATATATATATATATATATATATATATATATATCATCTCTCCCATGGCTGGGATCATCTCTCATATATATATATATATATATATATATATATATATATATATATATATATATATATATATATATATATATATATATATATATATATATATATATGATCCCAGCCGTATGAATGAGGGTGCTTTTATGTAAGGGGGTGAGACACACTTGCTTAGCGAGTCTCGCTAGCTGTTCAGTTCAGCCTCAAAATAGCAACAATCCGTGTAAGTTGTTAGCACATGTCTCTTATGTAAGCAAAAACACAAAATAATAACAGCAGGCAATTGTTATTGCCTGCGAATCTTACCTGATATCAGTGACTCTTTACCCACGCTGTTGAAGATATATCAATGCTTAAGAATGAACCAGGGGCCAGATTCACGAAGCAGTTACGCAAGCACTTACGGACCTGTACATCTTTTCTCAATTTTTGGCGGCTTTGTTTACAATTATTAAACAGTTAATGAGCTCCGAAGCACCAGGAGGCTGTTTATAACAATAACAACAGTTGATTGGCAAGTTTTCATGCTTGTAAACTGTTTAATAAATGTAACCAAAGCCGTCAACGATTGAGGAAAGATGTACACGTTCGTTAGTACTTGCGTAACTGCTTCGTGAATCTGGCCCCGGACTCGTATTACAGTGTAACTGAATGAATCAATGCCAATGAGAATTTTATATTATGTTCTCCATAACCATATTTTTCAGTGTATTGCATATAATTTTACTTTTCCTCTTCATCAGTTTAATCTACATTAATTCTACTGCTGCTTTTGCACATAATATTCATCTTAACTTCCAGACATCGTAAGCGTCACGCAAGATCAGAGGGCAAGATTCTGCCTCGACTTACGATCGAGTAATTTAGTTGCTGTAAGACTGAAAACCAGAGGTTTAGAGCCAGTATATAAAAACTTGTTTCTGAATAAAAAAGCTACTGGACCACAAAAGCTTCCTTTTGGATAAAAAAAATAAGCTTCTAGACAATAAAAGCTTCCTTCTGCATAAAAAAAGGCTTTGGGACAATAAAAGCTTCCTTCTGCATAAAAAAAGGCTTTGGGACAATAAAAGCTTCCTTCTGCATAAAAAAAGGCTTTGGGACAATAAAAGCTTCCTTCTGCATAAAAACAAAAGCTAGCGGGTCATAAGAAAGGTAAGACTTACCTCCAGGGACGTTGGGAAGAGAGAGGTCGGTGTTGAGAGCCCCTCTCTTAGACCACCCCATAACCTCGAACTTCTGACGACGAACAGAGTCCCTCAAGTCCCTGTGCCCGAGTGGATCCCTGGGGTTATCTTTGATCTCCTTGAGTGGGTCCCTTGCGAACTCCCTAAAGTGACTGTCTCTATAGGTCGCGTTCTCCCTCGGCTCTCGTGACACCAGCTCCTTGGTCCGGTCCAGGCTGATGGTGTACGGGTGGCGGGTGAGTTCGCTGGTCCGGGAGGCGTCGGAGGGGCGTGCGGCATCACTCGGATGATGGCGAAGGCCTGAGATGATGGACGGGGGCCCCTCTAGTGCCAAGCCGAAGCCAAAGTGGTCGTCTTCATCCCAGTGGCCCTGGCTTTGGCCTGGAGCCTGGCCTTGACCCTGAATGCAGAGACCCTGACCTCGGCTTTTAAGGCTGGTGCCCCAGAGGCTGACTGGAGACTTACGGCCTTTTTCGTTTCCTCTACAGACAATGGGGAAGAAAAAAATGCCATTATTTTCCGATCCAGCCATGTTGGGCACCTATCAGATAGCAATCACAGTGAATAGTTCGATGAAGCTAGCCCGAAGCGTCTGTTTTCCAATCTCGGATAGATAGGCAGACGTACATTCTATTTTATAGAGATATAGTGTCTCATAATGTCACAAATTGTATTTTGAACTGACTTACCTGCTAGTGCGTGCTGGTGATGGAATATTAGCAGTGGCAGCGATGTGAAGTGTGAGAGCAATGGTGTTGTTGTTGATGGTGGTTGTGGGAACGTTGGTAGAGGGCGTGCCGGATGACGGAGCCCCTGTGTGCATGTCTCGCAAGGGCGGGATGAGCATGGAGTGCAGGTTGACGGATGTCACTTCATTGGATACTACGCCTGAGCTGCTGGTGGTGGTGGTAGTGGTGGTGGTGACTCCTCCCGTGCTGGGTCCAGAAGGTTCGCTCCTGACGTGGGAGGGCGTTAGAGGGGCGAAGGATACTGTAGGACGAGTGAGGGGGATTTGCTGTTGTCCCTGTGGCTGGTTTATGTGGGAGAGCTTCGTAGGTGAGCATCTGGAAACAAACAGGTATAATGTTGGACTTAAGTCATGTGAATGGAAGCACAAGAACGAGACGTAACTATGAGCCAAAAGTTCGATCCCATTGTGTGGCTATAATATTTCCTCATTAATCTCTGGAAGATTATTAAGACCCTAAGCAGAAGATGAGTCACAATAACGTGGCTGAATATATGATGACCAAGGTAAGTAATTATCAATAGAAGGCACCAAACCGGGAAGGTTATGTAGCACCATCAAATGTACGGGATAATCAGAGGGCGCTAAATATCACCAAGGATGCCAATACGAGAACAAAAACGCATAAGGCGAACGATATCAAAAGTATCCGAGTTGCCAAGAATTCTATCGAGGGACAAGCGACCGCGGGGGACGGTCGGAAAACAAGATACACGCTCGTCCTGGAAGTCAGGACATTCAACAAGGATATGTACGACCATAAGAGGGACAATGCAATTTGGACAATAAGGAGCAGGGCGGCGCTCCATTAAGTGACCGTGAGTTAAACGGGTATGGCCAATACGTAACCTAGCCAGAGCCGTTTCCCACCGCCGGTTACGGTGACAGGAGGAAGGCCACTGGGACACACGACTCTTAAGAGTACGCAGTTTGTTACCAATAACAGAAGACCAACAACTCTGCCATCGGGCAAGAATGGAGGCATGAATAACTGGGTAAAAGTCGGAATAAGGAACACCTTCATGGGAGATGGGACAAGTGCGGATAGCGTCCTTAGCGGCAGCATCCGCACGCTCATTTAAAGAGACACCAACATGGCTGGGAACCCAGCAAAATGCAACCGACTTAAATTTGCTGGAGATAAGAAACAGCCAATGTTGAATCTCGATGACCACAAGGTGGACTGGATTAAAGGACCCTAAAGTCGTGAGGGCACTACGAGAGTCAACTACTACCACGAAGGAGGATTGCCCCCGGGAAAGCAGGAGACGAAGAGCATAGAGTTCTGCTGTGAAGATGCTAGCCTCCGGAGGAAGGCGACACATATAAGTGTGGTCAGGAAAAACAACGGAGTAGCCCACACCGTCAGCAGACTTTGACCCGTCGGTGAAGATGGGAACGGAGTGGGAGTGAGAAGAAAATATGATGACCAAACTACACACCAGATGATGAGACGGCGACATTTCGGTCCATCTTGGACAATTATTAAGTCGATTGTGACTTGATAATGATCCAGGACGGACCGAAACGTCGTCGTCTCCTCATCTTGTGGTGTGTGGTAGAGTCTTCATTAAGACCTTAACATTAGCTGACTGATTAACCACCAAGTATACTTTAATCCTGAACAGAGCTGAGGACTAAAGTAAACTTTCAATGTATAATAATTCATTATGTCGGGGGGACAGGAAGCCAGAGTGTATTCATGGACCTTAGGCTTATATTTGTAACCATGATATATGTGTGCTTCCGCCTACAGTTTAGACTTATTGTCTTGTGTATGACCCTCTGTCCTGCGTGACAGTGAATACCAGTATTATCCTCACTTTAATAAGGCTTAATTGAAATCCTCAGATTAGGCAAATTTGTAATTAATTTTGTCAATTATGATGTTAATAATAATAAGGCTTATATTGAGGTCCCTCGCAAGGTTGCCCAACCGCTTGAGCTGGACGGTAGAGCGACAGTCTCGCGTCATGCAGGTCGGCGTTCAATCCCCGACCGTCCAAGTGGTTGGGCACCATTCCTTCCCCCCGTCCCATCCCAAGTCCTTATCCTGACCCCTTCCAAGTGCTATATAGTGGTAGTGGCTTGGCGCTTTCTCCTCAGAGTTCTCTTCCTTCCTTAACCCCCCCCCCAAAAAAAAGTCGAATTACTGACCCCGCCCAGGATGCAAACCCACAACGAGCTCACTAACTTCTGAGTACTTACTTGCTGCTGGGTGAACAGGTGCATTAGGTGAAAGGAAACGTGCCCAACCATTTAAGTCCCGCCCGGGGTTCACGATTGTGCGTCGTGAACGAACTCAGTCGAGTTCGTTCTATATACACTGAACGGCCTATATACACGGTTCTATATTAACGGTTCTATATTACGGCCTATATACACTGAATAGTTCGAAACTTCCTCTGTATAGAGGGAGGAGCCAGTCGGCCGAGCGGACAGCACGCTGGACTTGTGATCCTGTGGTCCTGGAATCGATCCCGAGCGCCGGCGAGAAATAATGGGCAGACAGAGTTTCTTTCACCCTATTGGCTTTGGTCCCTATTCAGTATAGTCAATATACTGTAGTGCTCTCATATTACCCTTATAGCGGAATATAAATAGCTTTTGCTTTCACTTTTGCTGTTACCTAGCAGTAAAATAGGTACCTGGGGGGTGGAGGCCTAGTCGAGGACCGGGCCGCGGGGACACTAAAAGCCCCGAAATCATCTCAAGATAACCTCAAGATAACCAGGTATATACATTTTTAGCAAGTGATACTGAATGCTTACAATGTTAGTTTTAGATTCATTTACTGAGAACAAAGAGTTGCGAGTAGCACGGGCTATGGTGAGCCCGTAGTGGACTTACCTGGCACAGGAGCGGTGCAAGTAGCACGGGCTATGGTGAGCCCGTAGTGGACTTACCTGGCACAGGAGCGGGGCAAGTAGCACGGGCTATGGTGAGCCCGTAGTGGACTTACCTGGCACAGGAGCGGGGCAAGTAGCACGGGCTATGGTGAGCCCGTAGTGGACTTACCTGGCACAGGAGCGGTGCAAGTAGCACGGGCTATGGTGAGCCCGTAGTGGACTTACCTGGCACAGGAGCGGGGCATGTAGCACGGGCTATGGTGAGCCCGTAGTGGACTTACCTGGCCCAGGAACGGGGCAAGTAGCACGGGCTATGGTGAGCCCGTAGTGGACTTACCTGGTCCAGAACCGGGGCAAGTAGCACGGGCTATGGTGAGCCCTTAGTGGACTTACCTGGCAGAGGAGCGGGGCAAGTAGCACGGGCTATGGTGAGCCCGTAGTGGACTTACCTGGCACAGGAGCGGTGCAAGTAGCACGGGCTATGGTGAGCCCGTAGTGGACTTACCTGGCACAGGCGCGGGGCAAGTAGCACGGGCTATGGTGAGCCCGTAGTGGACTTACCTGGCACAGGAGCGGGGCAAGTAGCACGGGCTATGGTGAGCCCGTAGTGGACTTACCTGGCACAGGCGCGGGGCAAGTAGCACGGGCTATGGTGAGCCCGTAGTGGACTTACCTGGTCCAGAAGCGGGGCAAGTAGCACGGGCTATGGTGAGCCCGTAGTGGACTTACCTGGCACAGGAGCGGGGCAAGTAGCACGGGCTATGGTGAGCCCGTAGTGGACTTACCTGGCACAGGAGCGGGGCAAGTAGCACGGGCTATGGTGAGCCCGTAGTGGACTTACCCGGCACAGGAGCGGGGCAAGTAGCACGGGCTATGGTGACCCCGTAGTGGACTTACCTGGCACAGGAGTGGGGCAAGTAGCACGGGCTATGGTGAGCCCGTAGTGGACTTAACTAGCACAGGAGCGGGGCAAGTAGCACGGGCTATGGTGAGCCCGTAGTGGACTTACCTGGCCCAGGAGCGGGGCAAGTAGCACGGGCTATGGTGAGCCCGTAGTGGACTTACCTGGCACAGGAGCGGGGCAAGTAGCACGGGCTATGGTGACCCCGTAGTGGACTTACCTGGCACAGGAGCGGGGCAAGTAGCACGGGCTATGGTGACCCCGTAGTGGACTTAACTAGCCCAGGAGCGGGGCTGTAACTTGTTCTGGGACGACACACAGTTGACAAGCTAAACGAGACATATAAGAGATTGTCGAATATCCCTTTTTAAATAACTCGTAAGAGAATGAGAGAAAACAAATGTATTTTGTTAATGACAAAATGTTTATCTTTTTTTTAGGTTTCCCTTTTACCATCGTGATCCCTACTAATGTGTTGAGCTTGGGTCCCTAATCATTATAGTCAATATACTGTAGTACTCTCATATTACCCTCATAGGGAAATATAAAAAGCTTTTGCTCTCACTTTAACCCCTAAATTGTGCAGCTATTTAATTATACCACCTCCAGGAACACATTACTATAAAAAATTGTCAACAAATCAAATGGGGAAAAATTGCATATGGTGGTTGGCGCAGCATAGGGGTTAAAAGGTAGCAAAATGCATTGAATACTTCACTTGGCATTATCTGGTGCAAATATTAAGGTTATCTTACATATATATTTACCTCTGTTACGTTGGTTATCACTACTACTGCCACACTGTGCAATGTGGCAATGAGCCACAGGGACGTTTGAAAGAATTTTTTCAGTGTCAGAGTGGTTGACAAATGGAATGCATTAGGAAGTGATGTGGTGGAGGCTGACTCCATACACAGTTTCAAGTGTAGATATGATAGAGCCCAATAGGCTCAGGAACCTGTACATTAGTTGATTGACGGTTGAGAGGCGGGACCAAAGAGCCAAAGCTCAACCCCCGCAAGCACAACTAGGTAACTATTAGGTAAATACTGTTGCTACTGCTACCACACTAGTGCCACCACTGCCACTGAGACTGACCTGACCGGGGGCGGGTTATCAGCCTTGGTGGTGGTGGGTGGTGGTGGTGGGTGAGTCTGTAGCGCCCTTGTGAGGCCCGTGCCGTACACACTCTCGGGGCTCGTGCCTCCGGGAGCCTTACTCCCCCGTCCTCGTCTGTCCGTTGTGCTCGAGCCTCGTCGCCCATTCAGGCCAAGGAGGGTATTGCCGCTGAACTCCTGCTGTACCTTCTGCCGGAGCACCGGCAGGAATGTCTCTGGGAAATCATCGTGAGTGAAGAATTCGTGGTTGAGGAGCTCCTGCGCCGACGGGCGTGCCGAGGGCTCCAGACAGAGGCATTTAGCGATGAAGGAGTGGACGCGGCTCGACCATGTTGGGAAGGAGGAGATGAGAGGTGTGGATGCTGCTGCCGGAAGTCGCAGGCCCGCCAGCATTGGGTTCCTCTCAACCATTTGACGGTGGGACGAGCTCAGCTCCCCTGCGGATAACAATAGCCTGTTAACCCTACTGATTAAAAATCCCTTAAGCGCACTACTCGAACACAAAATATTTAATTTAGTTTACCACTATTGCCAACTATTAACGTTTTCTGTCTTTGACCAATGTATACGTTTTCTATTATCTTGACCCCTTGCTGTCTATTGATTGTTTACCTGAATTTACCTGAATTAACCTGAGGGCCACTATCTCTAGTGGCCTCGACGAGGAAAGGAAGCCGGCGGCTTGTCAAATTTCCCCTTAACTGTCTATTTGGGTTTATTCAGGCATTTGTCAGGCCCAGTGGCAGGCCTATCGAGTCTCCTCAATAACCATCTATAGGAGGCGAGACAGCTGACATAAACAATACAGACTAATATCATATCTACCTATACTTTAAAAAATATTTGAAATGATTATTTACAAACAGCTCTATTCCTACTCTGTAAAACTCAATATATTAAGTCCCTGCCAGTTTGGCTTCCGTTTATAAAAAAAGAGTACCAATGACGCCATTATTAGTCTGCTTGATATAATCTCCTCAGCCCTTGACAAAAATGAGTTCCCAATTGACCTCTCCATTGACCTGAGAAAAGCCTTTGATACTGTAAAACATAACTACTTCTTACTTAAACTTAACCACTATGGTATCCGAAGCCTTGCTCTGAACTATATTCGTTCCTTTCTCAGTGACAGACACCAATATGTAGTCATCAATAACATAACCTGCCCTACTCTACCACTGACAGTAGGGGTGCCACAGGGCAGCATCTTGGGACCTTTCCTATTTCTAGTATACATTAATGACTTGCCCAATGTTTCTAACATTCTTAAACCTATACTATTTGCTGATGATACTACTGTCATCTATTCCAACCTCAACTCCCCACATACTAAATAATATTGTCAACACTGAATTAAAAAAAAAGTCCATTCATAGGTGTCAACCAACAAACTTAGACTAAACATAGAAAAGACCTACTACATTTTATTTGGTTGTAAATCATCAAATCAAATTCAATTTCAGATAGACAATGTTAACATTAGCAATAAAAATGATGGGAAGTTTCTTGGCCTATACATAGACAAGAGACTCAACTTCAGCACCCACATACAACACACCCAAAGAAAGTCTCAAAAGCGGTCAGAATACTTTCTAAAATCAGGTATTATGTTCCCCACTCTGCTCTCCTCTCATTATACTACAAGCTAATCTATCCCTATCTTACATACAGTATCTGTGCATGGGGTTCAACCACTGCAGATTACCTCACGCTCATCATAACTCTGCAAAAATCTGCTATCAGAACTATGACAAACTCTGTCTTCAGACAACACACAGCCCCTTTGCTTAAGTCCCTTAACATGCTAAACATACACTCTACACATTCTCATGTGCTATCTACATGTACCAAACCTTGTTCTTAAATGCTAACCTTGATCTGAAACTTTTCCTTGATAGGTGTAATAGAACCCATGAGCACCACGCTAGAAATAACTATATCTTTGATATCCCCAGAGTCAGGCTAAATATGTGCAATCACTCCATGCAAATATAAAAAGAGCCCAGTCTACGGAACTCCGTCCCTGATGAATTAAAAAACTGTTTAACCTATGCCTTATTCAACCGTAAAACAAAAAAGTACTTAATTTCATCCTCAGAGTTTCCTACTTAGTGCTACAAACTCACACTGTATCTTGTACTACCCACTTCCCCAACATTAGTACTTAAGATACATACAGTATCCTTATCAGTGTAATCACCACTGTCAACTTATATTGTAGTTATTTGTTGATATAAAACCTTGTTGCTATGTACCATTTTATCTTACCTGATATGTTAGATTAAGGACCTGTCCGAAACGCTATGTGTGTCAGTGGCTTTGCAAGAATGTAAAAATAGCAATCTTATGTAATCTCTTCATTACATTATACCTTACTGTGAATAAATTATTATTATTATTATTATTATTATTATTATTATTATTATTATTATTAATTATTATTATATATTATTTGTATAATTATTATTATTAGCTTGTTTCGATTTTTAAGTTAAAACTTTTTAACGAGTCTTACCTATGAACAAGTGGTGAATTTCTATACTCATACCTATGTAAACCCAATGACTCAATGTATTCATGCTTATGTGTACACAATGACTCACTATATTCATGCCCATGTGTACACAATAACTCACTGTACCCATGCCCTTGTGTACACAATGACTCACTGTACCCATGCCCTTGTGTACACAATAACTCACTGTACACATGCCCTTGTGTATACAATAACTCACTGTACACATGCCCTTGTGTGCACAATGACTCACTGTACCCATGCCCTTGTGTACACAATGACTCACTGTACCCCATGCCCTTGTGTACACAATGACTCACTGTACTCACACTTCCAAGTGTGTTCCATGACTCACGCTACTCATCATGACTCACCAAGTGTCTGGATAATGTGGAAAAGTTGATCTATGTCTGACTCTCCTGGGAAAAGTGGTTCTCCCGTCAGCATCTCAGAAAGTAAACATCCTGATGCCCACACGTCCACCTCCCTGGGGAAAAAAAATAATAATAATAATTTCAGGTGTAAACAAATCCATTAGACTTGTCATTTCGACGTTGAAGATGCATGTGGCGACGTCCAACAGCCTGGTTGATCGTAACCTTCACTAGAGGCTTGGTCTGAAACCTCTGAATATGGTGATAAGGCAGCAAGCATTTAACACAAGCATTGGGGGATGTCGAGTGTATTCACCTAGTTGTATTCACCTAGTTATGCTTGCGGGGGTTGAGCTCTGCTCTTTCGGCCCGCCTCTCAACTGTCAAGCAATCAACTGTTACTAACTATTAACTAATTTTGTTTTCACCCACACACACATCCCCAGGAAGCAGCCCGTAGCAGCTCTCTAACTCCCAGGTACCTATTTACTACTAGGTAACAAGGGCATCAGGGTGAAGTAAACTCTGCCCATCTGTTTCCGCCGGCTGCGGGGATCGAACCCCCTAGGTCCACGAGCCTAGAGCGCTGTCCACTCAGCCACCAGCTCCCTGTAGAGAGTGGTTTTTTTTCTACCACAGACGTGGCCACACATTAACAATGCTAACAAGCATACATACATTTTCTTCTGTCTTCCATGGACAGGGTGAGAGATGTGTTAAAGATATAGTTCAGTGATTTATTGAACAATCAACCACAGAAGGTGATTGTAGTGCTTTTAAAATGATAAGATGCTAAGATAACCTACATTCGTAAATACATAGATACACAGATTTGCGTATGTCCTACATAAAGTGTTCGATGTGTGTGCGCGCGTGTGTGTGTGTGTGTGTGTGTGTGTGTGTGTGTGTGTGTGTGTGTGTGTGTGTGTGTGTGTGTGTGTGTGTGTGTGTGTGTGTGTACGTACGTGTGTGTGTGTACGTGTGTGTGTGTACGTGTGTGTGTGTACGTGTGTGTACGAAGCCTCCATATAGATCCTACTGATTTTCTCACGATATATTTGTTTTCGTTCTCGACTCACAATTGGGGATCCCGGGTTTGATACGCAGAGGGGGTGGCGGAAATGGTTGGGCACGTTTCTGTTCACCTAATGCCTCTGTCCACCCATCAGTCAATAGGTACCCGGGAGTTAGTCAACTGCTGTGGGTTGCACCCTGGGGGTAGGTCAGCGGTTCTACCTTGGGTGGGACCTCAATACAAGCATATATTATACATATATGCAGGCTTCTTGTCCCCAAAGAAAAAAATTACTAGCAACACTAAAAGATAGTAATTTTTATCGGAAAAAACACAAATTTAATCTACGGTTTGGAAGTCATAGATAAGAAATTAAGCTTCAAAAGAAATCTGAAATCAGCGCCAAGAAATGTGAAAGATGCAGCCCCTCA
This sequence comes from Procambarus clarkii, assembly GCF_040958095.1. Taxonomy (NCBI): domain Eukaryota; kingdom Metazoa; phylum Arthropoda; class Malacostraca; order Decapoda; family Cambaridae; genus Procambarus; species Procambarus clarkii. The sequence continues at coordinate 12,659,469 of NC_091187.1, forward strand.
ACATTTATCTAACTCCCGGGTACCTATTGACTGCTAGGTGAACAGCGGCATCAGGTGTGATGACACGTTCCTGAACGCCTTACCCAGTGCCCGACGACAGCAGTCGAGCCCAACTGATTGCGAGCCATCGAAATATTTCCATTTCATACGTTCCTCTACGCTTGATGAAAAGATGTTATACCTCACCCTCTTTGGTGTTGGGCTTAAGACCTATCAACCTCTGGAGGGTTATTAAGACCACCACAACACCTTACTGACCAACCAGCAAGTTTGGTGTTGGACTTAAGACCTATCAACCTCTGGAGGGTTATTAAGACCACCACAACACCTTACTGACCAACCAGCAAGTTTGGTGTTGGACTTAAGACCTATCAACCTCTGGAGGGTTATTAAGACCACCACAACACCTTACTGACCAACCAGCAAGTTTGGTGTTGGACTTAAGACCTATCAACCTCTGGAGGGTTATTAAGACCACCACAACACCTTACTGACCAACCAGCAAGTTTGGTGTTGGACTTAAGACCTATCAACCTCTGGAGGGTTATTAAGACCACCACAACACCTTACTGACCAACCAGCAAGTTTGGTGTTGGACTTAAGACCTATCAACCTCTGGAGGGTTATTAAGACCACCACAACACCTTACTGACCAACCAGCAAGTTTGGTGTTGGACTTAAGACCTATCAACCTCTGGAGGGTTATTAAGACCACCACAACACCTTACTGACCAACCAGCAAGTTTGGTGTTGGACTTAAGACCTATCAACCTCTGGAGGGTTATTAAGACCACCACAACACCTTACTGACCAACCAGCAAGTTTGGTGTTGGACTTAAGACCTATCAACCTCTGGAGGGTTATTAAGACCACCACAACACCTTACTGACCAACCAGCAAGTTTGGTGTTGGACTTAAGACCTATCAACCTCTGGAGGGTTATTAAGACCACCACAACACCTTACTGACCAACCAGCAAGTTTGGTGTTGGACTTAAGACCTATCAACCTCTGGAGGGTTATTAAGACCACCACAACACCTTACTGACCAACCAGCAAGTTTGGTGTTGGACTTAAGACCTATCAACCTCTGGAGGGTTATTAAGACCACCACAACACCTTACTGACCAACCAGCAAGTATACCATAGTCCTGAACAAAAGAAACCGCTCTGAACATATACACTGAAAACCGGGGAATATATGCCTCTCTGTTGCAAGAAAATTCACAAAAAAACACAGTATCAACGAAATATTTCCTCGATAATGTGGAAAAAACACAAAAACGTTCAGAATGTTCGTTTCATTTTCCTAGTGGATGCTTACGGAGCCGGTCGGCCGAGCGGACAGCACACTGGACTTGTGATCCTGTGGTCCCGGGATCGATCCTAGGCGCCGGCGAGAAACAATGGGCAGAGTTTCTTTCACCCTATGCCCCTGTTACCTAGCAGTAAATAGGTACCTGGGAGTTAGTCAGCTGTCAAGGGCTGCTTCCTAGGGGTGGAGGCCTGGTCGAGGACCGGGCCGCGGGGATACTAAAGCCCCGAAATCATCTCAAGATAACCTCAAGATTACGTATACCTCTTTATGTGTTGTTGAATATAACCGAAAAGGTAAGATTAATAATTCTAACGCGAATTTTCTCAATATTTCTTATGTTTTTCTTCACTGTCGGTGGTAATGGAAATATCAATTCTCCAAAATTCATTTTTCTTTATGAAATATCCATTCTCTTATGTGTGTGTATATGTATATACAGCCTATCCTCCTGTTTCATTAGTACTTATAGTAGCGATAAGGACCATAGTACATATATGATGTAATGGGCCATTAGAGAGATGAGAGATATTGAGATATATACAAGAGTTGTTACATTGTTGTACAGCCACTAGTACGCGTAGCGTTTCGGGCAGGTCCCTGGAATACGATCCCCTGCCGCGAAGAATCGTTTTTTCATCCAAGTACACATTTTACTGTTGCGTTAAACAGAGGCTACAGTTAAGGAATTGCGCCCAGTAAATCCTCCCCGGCCAGGATACGAACCCATGACATAGCGCTCGGGGAACGCCAGGCGAGTGTCTTACCACTACACCACGGAGAGTTAAGAAAGCAGACTGAATTGCTACTGAATTTGGACAAACCGGAAAAGATTCTGTATTTATGTTGCAAAGACAACCTAACCTTCCCTAACCTTCCTAGGCCTACTACACGCCATCTGAGGCCTAATATAGTACATATGTGCGCTATACTAGGCCTGGGAATATATAAGTTTATTTTCTACCTTTATCTATTTCGGGCTCTATAGTAGTACCAAATTCTACTATCTTATTGCTTAGTACGTCAATATTTGTACTATGGTGCACATAGTAACAAAAAAGTACTGTCTTAACAGGAGAATGACAGTGTCAGACCACGGAGGAAAATTGAAACAGGAATTTCCTTAAGTACTTTCGTATATTAATACATCTTCAGAAGGAGTGCGAATTGATATTAATATATGAAAGTACATAAGAAAATTCCTGTTTCAATTTTCCTCCGTGGTCTGACACTGTCACATTTTTAATCACGTGTTTATTTTTCGTGACCTACACACACACACACATACACACACATACACACACACACATATATATATATATATATATATATATATATATATATATATATATATATATATATATATATATATATATATATATATATATATATATATATATATATCCCTATCAGTCCTCACCATCCATTACGGGATTATTCATGCCCGTGCCACCTCTCGGGTGTCTTAATCAATCAACCAATCTCACCTGCCATATCTGGTGTCGCCCACGAGGAGCTCCGGCGCCCGGTACCACCTGGTGGCCACGTAGTCCGTGCAAGACTCTCCAGGACCCGCCAGCAACCTGGCGAAGCCGAAGTCGCACAGTTTAACGACTCCAAGACGGCTCACTAAGACGTTTTCTGGCTTAATGTCTCGGTGGATGATCTGTTGAGAAAGTGAAAAGGTTTGGGATTTGTTGAGGTTTGTGTCAAAACGAGATCAGTTAAGGTGATTGGATAGTATAGGATTTATATGGGGGGATTATTGCTTGAACAGGCAGCTGGGGGCCAGATTCACGAAGCATTTACTTACGAACCTGGGGCCAGATTCATGAAGCAGTTACGCAAGCACTTACGAACCTGGGGCCAGATTCACGAAGCAGTTATGCAAGCACTTAGGAACCTGGGGCCAGATTCACGAAGCCGTTATGCAAGTACTTACGAACCTGGGGCCAGATTCACGAAGCAGTTACGCAAGCACTTACGAACCTGGGGCCAGATTCACTAAGCAGTTATGCAAGCACTTAGGAACCTGGGACCAGATTCACGAAGCAGTTATGCAAGCACTTACGAACCTGGGGCCAGATTCACGAAGCAATTATGCAAGCACTTACGAACCTGGTGCCAGATTCACGAAGCAGTTACGCAAGCACTTACGAACCTGGGGCCAGATTCACGAAGCAGTTACGCAAGCACTTACGAACCTGGGGCCAGATTCACTAAGCAGTTATGCAAGCACTTAGGAACCTGGGACCAGATTCACGAAGCAGTTATGCAAGCACTTACGAACCTGGGGCCAGATTCACGAAGCAGTTACGCAAGCACTTGCGAACCTGGGGCCAAATCTTTAACTCTTTCTCAATCTTTGGCGGCTTTGTTTACAATTATTAAACAGTTAATGAGCTCCGAAGCACCAGGAGGCTGTTTATAACAATAACAACAGTTGATTGGCAAGTTTTCATGCTTGTAAACTGTTTAATAAATGTAACCAAAGCCGTCAGAGATTGAGGAAAGATGTACACGTTCGTAAGTACTTGCGTAACTGCTTCTTGAATCTGGCCCCAGGTTCGTAAGTACTTGCATAACTGCTTCGTGAATCTGGCCCTGGCCCCGGGTTCGTAGGTGCTTGTGTAACTGTTTCGTGAATCTGGCCCAAGGTTCGTAAGTGCTTGCATAACTGCTTCGTGAATCTGGCCCCAGGTTCGTAAGTGCTTGCGTAACTGCTTCGTGAATCTGGCCCTGGCCCCCGGTTCGTAGGTGCTTGTGTAACTGTTTCGTGAATCTGGCCCAAGGAAATTAGGTGTCGTTGGTTTAAACGACGGCGGTCAAGAAATGCAGCCACGATGCGTATAGAGTAGTTTAGTCAATATACAGAGTGGGGGGACATGAGTATAGGGAGGAGCTAAGTAGTACTGGCTGGTATGATACGTGATGGATATTGGTGTAACGATATTAGCTCCCTTCAAAAGTTCCTTAAACCACCCTCTATCAAGAATGTCGGTAGTTATCAAAAGAAGGCACCAAGCCGAGGTGACTATGTAGGGACCCTGTGTCAAGAGTTCCTTAAATTGGCCTTTCTTACAAGTTCTTTGAACTCAAACCCTGTTATAAGTTCATTTAAGTTAGCCCTCCCTCTCAAAAGTTCCCTAAATCCCCCCTTTCTCAAATCCCTTAAATCATTCCCTCTTAAAAAGTTCACTAAATCAGTCTCCACTAAAGCTATAGTGGGTCACTCATACTTCACAGTTCATTTTCTATAATTCATTACAGCAATAACTTCCTCAGCCTCTCACATCAAAATAAGGCTAATCAATAACTTCCTCAGCCTCTCACACATCAAAATATGGCTAATCAATAACTTCCTCAGCCTCTCACATCAAAATAAGGCTAATCAATAACGTCCTCAGCCTCTCACATCAAAATAAGGCTAATCAATAACGTCCTCAGCCTCTCACATCAAAATAAGGCTAATCAATAACTTCCTCAGCCTCTCTCACATCAAAATATGGCTAATCAATAACTTCCTCAGCCTCTCACACATCAAAATAAGGCTAATAAATAACTTCCTCAGCCTCTCTCACATCAAAATATGGCTAATCAATAACTTCCTCAGCCTCTCTCACATCAAAATAAGGCTAATCAACTATCTATACTCATAATCTTCCTTTTCAGAGAGTTTATACATGCTGTTTATATATGAGGTTCGTCGCCACCATAATGACGGGTGGAACACTGGGTATTGTGAGGCTTCGAACACCTCCTCTTCACTCTGCCGAAGACCAGCCGAACTGACCTGGTTCTGGTGGCAGAAGGCGATGCCCCGAAGCACCTGGAAGATGTGCTCCCTGGTGGTGGTCTCGTCCAGGCCCGTCTCCGTGGCCTCCAGTTCGTCTAAGATGGTGTGGTCGACGTACTCAAAGACTAGGTACAGGCGTCGCTTGCGGCGGAAGAACTCGATCAGGTTGACCAGGTTCTCGTGCCGCAGTTTCTGTGGGAATATAAGTTGCTATTAGGATGTGTAGCCGAATCCGTCAACGTGCTCTGAGATTACATAACGAAGTATTTAGCCATGTAAGGGAGCAATAATCTGTTTTCATAATGTTGAAAACGCATTTGTATTTAAGTTCATTAGAGTCAAATGTCGTCTATATTCTTGGGTATTCTCAGCTCTAAAGATCTCAATATATAGACAAGACACTAATGTTGGTTTTAAGGTACCAAACAAGATACAAACAACAAGGATCTATCAAAGATCCCATCATTTCTTCACATTACAATATTCTGACTAACAACACCAAATTAATTGACAGGTAGGAGAACAGACATGAAGCTGAAGCACTACAAACTAAACACTTCCAACTATTAATATCCAGCTTACACTTAACTACCACCTACGAGACATCACCTCACTTTTGTGGATTAAAACATAACCTCACTTTTGTGGATTGCATCTTTATTCAATCCAGCCTACAAAAGTGTTAATACTTTTAGTAATTATTTAGTCAAATGTAAACAAAAATTGACTTTTGTACCCAAAAAAAAAGTTCACAATCTTCCCTATTGGAACACCATAAAAGGCATGTCGAGAAAGTGGATCAGTAACTTAAGGGCACCCTAAACTGCCCTAGGCCTAAATAGGCAATCCGAGGCATAATACATGCCATCTTAGGCTTAATTCAATACACATATGTATCATGTTAGGCCTAATAAACAGCTTAGATTGGGTTGTTGTCTTCTTTCTTATGTCCTTTTCCCCAAAAAATTAATAGTATAGAAAAGAACTGTTTTAGTCGTCTTTTATACTACTATAAAAGTCAATTAAAGAGGACTGTTTTAGTCTTCTTTTATACTACTATAAAAGTCAATTAAAGAGGACTGTTTTAGTCGTCTTTTATACTACTATAAAAGTCAATTAAAGAGGACTGTTTTAGTCGTCTTTTATACTACTATAAAAGTCAATTAAAGAGGACTGTTTTAGTCGTCTTTTATACTACTATAAAAGTCAATTAAAGAGGACTGTTTTAGTCGTCTTTTATACTACTATAAAAGTCAATTAAAGAGGACCGTTTTAGTCGTCTTTTATACTACTATAAAAGTCAATTAAAGAGGACTGTTTTAGTCGTCTTTTATACTACTATAAAAGTCAATTAAAGAGGACCGTTTTAGTCGTCTTTTATACTACTATAAAAGTCAATTAATATCCCATTCTTGTACGTTTGCCCAATAGCTGTTGCTAGTACTAACCTTTTGGGGAACATAGGTTCCTTATGAGACAGTGATGGAGATATGTATCTACAAATACTTTAGTGGTGCTCTAGGGGGAGGTTTAAAGTCTCAGTTGGGTGCCAGTTAGGTACTCCCGAGATGTTTTTTTTTATTGTGAGAATGCAACCGAACCTAACCCAACCCACCCTATAACCTTACCCAACCTAACCTAGTCGAACCTAACCAGAACCCAATGGAACCTAAACTAACCCTAGCCAACCTAACCTAACCTAATCTAACTCAAAATTACATTTGTTAATTTATCATCACAACTTTTGTAGTGAATAGAACCGTGAAGTTCTATTTCTTCCTCAGACCCCTCCTTGAGTATGTGGACCCCCTTTAGACCTACCTTAAGCATCCGGACCTCCCTGAGTGCAATCTTCTTGACAGTATGATCATCTTCACTCTCCAAGAACTTCTTGATAGCGACGGTCTGACCTGACTCCTTGTGTCGGCAGCGGAGTACCAAGCCGTAGGAGCCCTCGCCCACCACACCCAGGCTCTCGTACCGTTCCATCCTGCACCAAGGAGAAAAATTATACCGTCAAGACAACAGTCTCAATGTTACGGTTCATTTCATTCAACGGGGCACTTAGAGGCTCGAACTACTGACCGTGAGTGAGAGATAGAAGTGTTTTCAATGTTACAACTTTGTGAAGGTGTTATAAGCCTTGAAGGCTACATGGCAATGTCTTGACGAATATTCAGAACTTCCTATATATTCTTCAGGATATATGTACGAGAACAGGAAATATATGTACGAGAGCAGGAAACTATAAGGCGAGGATTGCTCAAGGTATGAAATTCCAACCCATTCTCGCACTTGCTTATAGTCAATATCTTGCTTATGAATAAGTGCATATGTGACATGCTAATTGATTGTGAATATTTGAGTTGGCCTTGAAAAGCTGAATAGAAAACCACAACCTAACTTCTCTAATGATTTTATCAAGTTACAAATGATTCAAAGGAACATTGTGAAGGTTAGTTTGGTGTTGGGCTTAAGGTTATCATATGACACAAATGTATGATTGTTGGGGGGGGGGCTATTAAGGGCCGTGACACTAGCTTACTAACTAGCAAATTATACTTTAGTCCTGAACTCAGTCGAGGATTATATTGCTGAAGATTAAGCCACCACAAGAAGTGGCATGGGCACGAATAGCCCCGTAGGTGGTAGATTTTTTGGAGTGAATGTGATCTTTGGTGGTGTAAGATCTTGAAATATCTGCGATTCTCTCCTCAAGGATGATTGATTGATCAAGATTAAGCCACCCAAGAGGTGGCACGGGCATAAATAGCCCGTAATCCTCAAGGACTGATTGATGATTGATGAAGAATAAGCCACCCAAAAGGTGGCACGGGCATGAATAGCCCGTAAGTGGTGGCCCTTTGAAGCCATTACCAGTATCATTAGCTGATACTTAAGATCTGTGGAGGTGCGACTGCACCCACGGAGAGGTCGTGACCTCTCCCTCAAGGACTAAAGTAAACTCAATATATATACGCCGAGGAATAGGTTTACACCTGCAGGCGATGAGTCACAATAACGTGGCTGAAGTATGTTGACCAGACCAAACACTAGAAGTTGAAGGGACGACGACGTTTCGGTCCGTCCTGGACCATTCTCAAGTCGACGTTTACAGAGGTTTACACCTCTCTCTGTGTATCCAACCCCTGTTCCGGAAAGGTGTGTGGCAGAGGGGCCTAACCCCCCCCCCCCCGTACATCAATACCCTGTTGACAGGCAGCCATATCTCACCTTCCCGCGTCACTTGTCTTACTCATAAATAATAACAACTGCAGACATACACCAACTGACTAAATAACATTCCTTCACTACATATTCTGGGTCAGCTCAATGTTTATGACCAGCCAATATCGACGACTGAGTGCCTCAGAGTACAGTGAGTGCCTCAGAGTACAGTGAGTGCCTCTGAGTATACTCAGTGCCATTACTTGAGCTGGCTCAGAGCTGTCACGCGAGCCAGAACAAGGTATTGAACATATACAAGGTGTATATATATATACACATCGGGTCTGTTTCTCAGTGTAGTTTAAGAGTTTCCTATAAACTTAAATGGTTTGGGAATAGAGTCAAATTGTAGGTAGACTAAATGGGTTTAAATGAGCTTGTCAGTATATAGTTCTTAATTTAATCTTGAAAATCCTAAATAGTACTAATTGTCTTCCCAATTTGGTGCCTTCTTAATCTTGAAATCCTAAACTAACCTAACTTATCCTAAGATTGCCAAGCCAGCCTTTCACTACCCGCCTCCCCACACACATTTAGCATGTAACGTATGTGAGACCAGTAATAGAATATGCAGTACCACCATGGAATCATGATGGTACTGCGGTATTCTAATACTGTGTTCATGGTACAACATAGTATTCGAATGTAATACTGACACAGTAGCTGATGGTATTCTTACTCATGTTGATGGCACAACACAGTATTCGAATGTAATACTGACACAGTAGCTGATGGTATTCTTACTCATGTTGATGGTACAACACAGTATTCGGATGTAATACTGACACAGTAGCTGATGGTATTCTTACTCATGTTGGTGGTACAACACGAGTAAGCAGTGAGTCAGGGGATGTGAGTCAGAGGTGAGTCAGATAATAGACCCAAGCCAGGCAGTAGCGTGATTGATGCATTCATTAACAGCAATGAAGTTAAACAGATGATTTAAACAAAAGTGATATGATTCTTATATACACTATTTGATCATTGTCATTAGGCGCCTAACAGCTGAGAGGACGGCGCTTCGGTTTCATAGTCCTGAGGTTCCGGGTTCGATCCCCGATGGAGGCGGAGACAAATGGACAAATCGTTTCTTTCACCCTGATGCCCCCCTGTTCACCTAGCAGTAAATAGGTACCTGGGAGTCAGACAGCTGCTACGGGCTGCTTCCTGGGGGTGTGTAACAAAAAGGAAGCCTGGTCGAGGACCGGGCCGCGGGGACGCTAAGCCCCGAAATCCTCTCAAGATAACCTCGAGATAGTTGTTAAACCTCATCCACCATCTAAGTAACACTTAATTAATTACCACTTAGTGGACCAGTCAGGGACTTAAGACCCGTAAAGGAAGATCCCTCCAAATTAAAAAATTGGAGGGATCTTAGCTATAAAAATATCGAGTTTTTATCTTTCAAAACATTACTTTTTGTACAACAAAATTCATGCGTGCAGAGGAATGTCAAACTATTATCTTACATCACGTTGTATATATCCTTTTACACTCAAATGGCCTGTAAATTATAAATGGCAAGAGCTGTAAATTCAATTTCAGCATTAATATTGCCTCCCGCCATTCCCAGCGCGGCCACGAGGCTTTTGTTTACAAAACAAATGGTTTCTGGTTTCATCGATCAGTGCCTCACCGGCTCTCTCACTGTCACCGGCCCCTCCATCATCTACTGCGTCGCATTTCTTTTGTTTATCATTCCCAGGACGACCATACGCATTGACTCAACAGTTTATCATTCCCAGGACGACCATACGCATTGACTCAACAGTTTATCATTCCCAGGACGACCGTACGTGTTTAATAAACAGGTTATCATTCCCAGGACGACCATACGTGTTAAATAAACACTTTATCATTCCCAGGACGACCATACGCATTGACTAAACCGTTTATCATTCCCAGGACGACCATACGTGTTGACTAAACAGTTTACCATTCCCAGGACGACCATACGCATTGACTAAACCGTTTATCATTCCCAGGACGACCATACGTGTTGACTAAACTGTTTACCATTCCCATGACGACCATACGTGTTTCTCTCACCTCAAGCGTTGCATTTTTTACGCAGTGACATATGGAGAGATTTGAACTGCAGGAAGAATTGTCCATTTTCTCAATAAACAAGGCTAAGGGTCTGGTGTATTATCGTAATGATACAATATTTTTCCTGATATTTAAGCTGGTTGAGGATAGGGGGTGGTGAGGGGGGTGGTTAGGGGGGGGGTGAGGGGTGATTAGGGGGTGAGGTGGTGGTGAGGGGGAGGGGGAGAGGGGGGGAAGGGTTATTGGCTATTCCTTGCTTTGAGTTGAATATTTCTGTGGCCTTGATAGTGTGTGTGTGTGTGTATTTACCTAGTTGTGCTTGCAGGGGTTGAACTCTGGCTCTTTGGTCCCGCCAATCAACTGGAATACAGATTCCTGAGCCTACTGGATTCTTATCATATCTACACTTGAAACTGTGTATGGAGTCAGCCTCCACCACATCACTTCCTAGTGCATTCCATTTACTAACTACTTTGACACTGAAAAAGTTCTTTCTAATGTCTCTGTGGCTCATTTGGGCACTCAGCTTCCACCTGTGTCCCCTTGTGCGTGTACCACCCGGGTTAAATAATCCATCCTTGTCTACCTTGTCAATTCCCCTGAGAATTTTGTATGTGGTGATCATGTCTCCCCTAGCTCTTCTGTCTTCCAGCGACGTGAGGTGCAGTTCACGTAGTCTGGCTTCATAACTCATGCCTCTTAGTTCTGGGACTAACCTAGTGGCATACCTCTGAACTTTTTTCAGCTTCGTCTTGTGCTTGACTGTGTGTGTGTGTGTACTCACCTAATTGTAGTCACCTAATTGTGCTTGCGGGGGTTGAGCTCTGGCTCTTTGGTCCCGCCTCTCAACCGTCAATCAACTGGTGTACAGATTCCCGAGCCTATTGGGCTCTATCATATCTACATTTGAAACTGTGTATGGAGTCAGCCTCCACCACATCACTTCCTAATGCATTCCATTTACTAACTACTCTGACACTGAAAAGTTCTTTCTAACGTCTCTGTGGCTCATTTGGGTACTCAGCTTCCACCTGTGTCCCCTTGTTCGCGTCCCACCAGTGTTGAATAGTTCATCCTTGTTTACCCGGTCGATTCCCCTGAGGATTTTGTAGGTTGTGATCATGTCCCCCCCTTACTCTTCTGTCTTCCAGTGTCTTAAGGTGCATTTCCCGCAGCCTTTCCTCATAACTCATGCCTCTTAGTTCTGGGACTAGTCTAGTAGCATACCTTTGGACTTTTTCCAGCTTCGTCTTGTGCTTGACAAGGTACGGGCTCCATGCTGGGGCCGCATACTCCAGGATTGGTCTTACATATGTGGTGTACAAGATTCTGAATGATTCCTTACACAGGTTCCTGAACGCCGTGAGTGTGTGTGTGTGTGTGTGTGTGTGTGTGTGTGTGTGTGTGTGTGTGTGTGTGTGTGTGTGTGTGTGTGTGTGTGCGCCCGCGCGTGTGTGTGTGTGTGTGTGTGTGTGTGTGTGTGTGTGTGTGTGTGTGTGTGTGTGTGTGTGTGTGTGTGTGTGTGTGTGTGTGTTCGCGTGTGTGTTCGCGTGTGTGTTCGCGTGTGTGTTCGCGTGTGTGTTCGCGTGTGTGTGTGTGTGTGTGTGTGTGTGTGTGTGTGTGTGTGTGTGTGTGTGTGTGTGTGTGTGTGTGTGTGTGTGTGTGTGTGTGTGTGTGCGTGTGCGTGTGTGGGTGACGGGCGTATAAATTAACGGGTGCATAAAAACAGATGTCTGAAAGAATGTAGAAATATCCTATACCTCTTTGTGTCTGCGGGGGATCGAGCTCCAGCTCTCGGACTCCGTCACTCAACAATCCCGCCCCGTTCTCTTGACCCGACACTCCATAAAACAGGCAAGAATTACAACATATTTGACCCCCGTTGAAGTTTGTTCAAGATACGTAGTAATGAGCAGCCTTTTGCATTCTAATCACCTTTCAGACATCTATAAACATTGACAACGAAGTTCAGCCTTGGAACTGACTCTTGCGGATCTCCGCTTGTTACTTAAATGTAAATTCTAAATTCTTAGAATTTACTTAGAATCAGCTAAGGATTAGCACTGACTTTTTGGGGGGGGAATTTTGCTTCTTGTTCTTCTCCGTTTTCTATTTGTCCTCCATCATTCTGTTTCCAGTCTGTTTGGTAGAGGGGCCTGACGGTTGAGTGGACAGCGCTCGGGATTCATAGTCCTAAGGTTCTGGGTTCGATCTCCGGTGGAAGCGGAAACAAATGGGCAGAGTTTTTCTCATCCTGATGCTCCTGTTCACCTAGCAGTAAATAGATACCTGGGAGTTAGACAGCTGCTACAGGCTGCTTCCTGGGGAGGGGGGGTGTAACAAAAAATGAAGGCCTGGTCGAGGACCGGGCCGCGGGGACGCTAAGCCCCGAAATCATCTCAAGAAGATAGTCGCATCTTGCTGGTAGATGCACCGTGCATTACGACGACTGTGCATTCCGACTGTGTACTGTGTCTAGAGCTCAATGATCCTGATGTATGAGCGTGAAACTGTGTAACATGTGCACTTGAAGTGATACATGTACACATGTGACATGTACACATGTGTACATGTACACATGTGACATGTACACATGAAGTGATACATGTACACTACATTAATCTCTGAATGAGCGCCTTGATGCTCAAGATTCATGTATAAACAGTTAGAATACAATTATCCAAAAATATGTATTTAAAACAAAAAAGTATATATTCTGGGAAAGGGTATTATGGAAAAAAAAGTACTCTGGGAAACACCTTTCTGGAAAAAAGTATTTTATTAAAAAGTAGTCTAGAAAAATGTATTTTGGAAACAGTAACCTGTAAAATGTATTCTGGAAAAAATTGTCTGGGAAAGAAGTGTTCTGGAAAAATATATTCTGGAAAAAGAAGTATCCCGGAAACAATAGTCTGGAAGAGAAGTATTCTGGAAAAGGTATTCTGGAAAAGGGACATAATTGGAATCCAAACAGCTTACAGTCAACTAATTAAATACTCTTCATCAGTACGCGACACCTATATCATCTACTCCACACAGATTAAGCAAACACAAATTCCGTTTTGATAACCAGATAAAAAGATTATCGTAAATAAAGTCAACTCCTATATATATTTAGCTAATTGCATTTCCTGGTAATTAAACTCACTATTTAGGGGTCATAATTTGCAGAGTGCTCGTGTACTGAACGTGTTTGGCTCGGACTGTGTAATCATCATATGGCGTTATTCAGTTATCCGGCAATATAGGGTCATTTATACGGCCATGTGTCTCGCTTATCCGGCCGTTAGAAAGTAGATTCAAGGCGGGGGATTATCGCTACGTCACGTGACATGGTTTCATCTTGATGTCATCATCCGGTGTCAGAGAGAGAGAGAGAGAGAGAGAGAGAGAGAGAGAGAGAGAGAGACTAATCAGCACATTAAAGTCCCTCAAAACCGCAGAGATGTCAGCTGACTTCCTGTTGAGAACCATGCCAATATTCTCAAGGTTCCCCACCTGTCCCAACCTCGTGGACAACCAAAAAAATTGGCAGTCACAACACAAGACGCTCAGCAACCAGCAGCCTCATGCTGGACATATTGACATGTAGGAATTAGAAAAACCTTCCTCGTATATATACGAGGCAGCTCCTATTGATCCATACGAGGCAGCTCCTATTGGCCCATACGAGGCAGCTCCTATTGGTCCATACGAGGCAGCTCCTATTGGTCCATACGAGGCAGCTCCTATTGGCCCATACGAGGCAGCTCCTATTGGTCCATACGAGGCAGCTCCTATTGGCCCATACGAGGCAGCTCCTATTGGTCCATACGAGGCAGCTCCTATTGGTCCATACGAGGCAGCTCCTATTGGTCCATACGAGGCAGCTCCTATTGGTCCATACGAGGCAGCTCCTATTGGTCCATACGAGGCAGCTCCTATTGGTCCATACGAGGCAGCTCCTATTGGTCCATACGAGGCAGCTCCTATTGAAATCCCACTCCAAACTCATCCACGTGTATGTGTAACCTACGCTTGAAACACACACACACACACTATTGACCCCACGACAAAATAATGAATACATATGATGAACTCTGATGAGTAATGCAAGGATCAAGATTACACGGATGATGCAGTGTATGCGGGGGAGGGGGGGTAGGGGGGGTATGGGGGCCGGGTAGTATTGATCTGGTCGACCGGATTCAATGATTCTCTCTCTCCGACTGGCTGCCGGCTTCTGGTTCGGTACGCCACCTCTGTCCTCATATGTGCAGCGCCGTGACTCACAACTCTTGCAGCGTGGGTCATTGATAGCGCCTCTTGTAACGTGGGTCATTGATAGCGCCTCTTGTAACGTGGGTCATTGATCGCGCCTCTTGTAACGTGGGTCATTGATAACGCCTCTTGTAACGTGGGTCATTGATAACGCCTCTTGTAACGTGGGTCATTGATAGCGCCTCTTGTAACGTGGGTCATTGATAACGCCTCTTGTAACGTGGGTCATTGATAGCGCCTCTTGTAACGTGGGTCATTGATAACGCCTCTTGTAACGTGGGTCATTGATAACGCCTCTTGTAACGTGGGTCATTGATAGCGCCTATTGTAACGTGGGTCATTGATAACGCCTCTTGTAACGTGGGTCATTGATAGCGCCTCTTGTAACATGGGTCATTGATAAAAGCTCTCTTCCTCCCACCCTCCCCCATCAAAAGTGGGAGTTGATTGAGTCCCTTGCAACGTGGGTATTGATACAGGGGGGTGACCCCCTTAGGGTTGACAATTTATATATAAGGTGGGTGAGGGTTCACTACATGCCAGCTACCTATACGCAGGGGGGTGAAGGATGAAGTTTCAGGTGGGCAGCGGTTTGTTGCCTCTGAAATCTTCTCTATTGGAACCGTCTGCCTGGTGCAGCGGTTGAGCAGACCACACACTAGAAGGTGAAGGGACGACGACGTTTCGGTCCGTCCTGGACTATTCTCAAATCGATTGTTTCCATACAGTCGACTTGAGAATTGTCCAGGACGGACCGAAACGTCATCGTCCCTTCACCTTCTAGTGTGTGGTCTGGTCAACATACTTTAGCCACGTTATTATGACTCATCGCCTGCAGCGATAGAGCTTTGTCCTCACTCTCCTGGGATCGAGAGTTCGAGTCTCCTAGTGCCCAAGTGAATGAAGTGTTTATTTCCACCATAGTGTGGTTGACAATTTATATATTAAATATTATATATATATATATATATATATATATATATATATATATATATATATATATATATATATATATATATGAAATTGGTGTTATAATTTCTATCTTCGACTGGACTGCTCAATTTATGAATATGAACGAAGGAATCTTGAAAAGAACTAAGGAGATTACGGATCTGTGGGGGATCAAAAATTTACGATAGTATAACCTCCCAGGACCATTTTCTTTTGACCAATCATCGTTTTCCTTTCATCAATCATCTTCTTTTCCATAGATGGGCTGGCCTAATGGCGCTCCTGAAATAGAGTTGACCTAATATGAAATTATCTGATTATCAGAACACGTCAGACAACTGGGACTATAAATGCAGCCCGTCCTGCTAAGATCTCCCAACGTCAGGAAACTGACGTACTAAAGTGCCCTTATCCTAACCTACCAGAGGACCCAAAACAGAAAACGGGACAGAATGTCTATTTTGCCAGCCGCTTCCATTTTCTAGTATGACAGTTTTTGGGGCTTTAGGTAGAGAATACGTCAAAATACGACGTTCTATTAGGAGGACGGGTTCATATTTGTGTATATCCACCTTCTGAGGATCTCGGACTCCTTGGTCCAAGGGGAGAGAATGCCAGGAGATTTCGCAAGGATATGGGTTCTAGGCTCAGCAAAACAACTCGAGACTATAGAGCAGCGAGCTACCTTTTCCAGCGCCTCAGCGTGGCGATCCAGAGGGGGAAATGCTCACTGCATCCTCGATTCCTGTAGAGGATGTTTGAGGAACTCTACAGCCTCTAAGAAACCCGTCTTCACTACACACGACCATCCTTACTGTAACCATCGTTACTACACAGTCGTCAACACTGAATAACAAGCTTCACTGTACATCTCCAGCCATCATTATCACTATCTTCACTATATAATATATATGTGTATATTACGAAAATAAACACGTGATTAAAAATGTGACAGTGTCAGACCACGGAGGAAAACTGAAACAGGAATTTCCTTAAGTACTTTCGTATATTAATACATCTTCAGAAGGAGTACAATGAAGATGTATTAATATGCGAAAGTACTTAAGGAAATTCCTGTCTAAATTTTCCTCCGTGGTCTGACACTATAATATATTATATTATATTATATTATATATATATATATATATATATATATATATATATATATATAATATATATAATATATATATATTATATATATATATTATATAATATAATATATAATATAATATATATTATATATTATATTATATATTATATATATATATATATATATATATATATATATATATATATATATATATATATATATATATATATATATATATTGAAGGTGAAAACATGGGGGGATACATAAGGGATAAACATAGGGGCTGCAGAAGGCTTATTGGCCCATACGAGCATCGATATGTTCTTGTCTTGTCCTTAACATGTTCTTGTCTAAGGACAAGACAAGAACATATCGATGCCAACACAGAAGACAATGTCCAACATAACAGGCCAATTACACTGGATTAATCTTTGTGTTTAGATAGGAGATGCCTCGTATGGGCCAATAAGCCTTCTGCAGCCCCTATGTTTATCCCTTATGTATCCCCCCATGTTTTCACCTTCATTATATATATATATATATATATATATATATATATATATATATATATATATATATATATATATATGTCGTACCTAGTAGCCAGAATGCACTTCTCGGCCTACTATGCAAGGCCCGATTTGCCTAATAAGCCAAGTTTTCCTGAATTAATATATTATCTCTAATTTTTTTCTTATTAAATGATAAATCTACCCATATCTTTATGTATGAGGTCAATTTTTTTTTATTGGAGTTAAAATTAACGTAGATATATGACCGAACCTAACCAACCCTACCTAACCTAACCTAACCTATCTTTATAGGTTAGGTTAAGTTAGGTAGCCGGAAAAGTTAGGTTAGGTTAGGTTAGGTAGGTTAGGTAGTCGAAAAACAATTAATTCATGAAAACTTGGCTTATTAGGCAAATTGGGCCTTGCATAGTAGGCTGAGAAGTGCGTTCTGGCTACTAGGTACGACATATATATATATATATATATATATATATATATATATATATATATATATATATATATATAAAGACTGGCTCCTGGCGACGTAGGTCATGGGAGAGGGTCAACAGCAGTGCGGTAACTTGGCGTGTTGACCTCCCATGCAATATTGACCTCTTGTCCCACGGTGTGATCTGTTGTCCCACGGTGTGATCTGTTGTCCCCACGGAGTGATCTGTTGTCCCACGCTGTGATCTGTTGTCCCACGGTGTGATCTGTTGTCCCACGGTGTGATCTGTTGTCCCACGGTGTGATCTGTTGTCCCACGCTGTGATCTGTTGACCCACGCCATGTTCTGTTGTCCCATTCCATGTTCTGTTGTCCCAAGCCATGTTCTGTTGTCCCACGTCATGTTCTGTTGTCCCACGTTGTGTTCTGTTGTCCCACGCCATGTTCTGTTGTCCCACGGTGTGATCTGTTGTCCCACGCCATGTTCTGTTGTCCCACGGTGTGATCTGTTGTCCCACGCCATGTTCTGTTGTCCCATTCCATGTTCTGTTGTCCCACGTTGTGTTCTGTTGTCCCACGCCATGTTCTGTTGTCCCACGCCATGTTCTGTTGTCCCACGCCATGTTCTGTTGTCCCACGCCATGTTCTGTTGTCCCACGCCATGTTCTGTTGTCCCATGCCGTGTTTTGTTGTCCCACGCCATGTTCTGTTGTCCCACGTCATGTTCTGTTGTCCCAAGCCATGATCTGTTGTCCCACGGCATGTTCTGTTGTCCCACGTCATGTTCTGTTGTCCCACGTCATGTTCTGTTGTCCCACGCCATGTTCTGTTGTCCCACGCCATGTTCTGTTGTCCCACGCCATGTTCTGTTGTCCCACGGTGTGATCTGTTGTCCCACGCAATGTCTTGACGTTTCATGTTTGACTCCTGTTGTAAGGCGCCAGGTTCTGTTGTCCCACGGTGTGATCTGTTGTCCCATGCCGTGTTCTGTTGTCCCACGCCATGTTCTGTTGTCCCACGTCATGTTCTGTTGTCCCACGCCATGTTCTGTTGTCCCACGTCATGTTCTGTTGTCCCACGCCATGTTCTGTTGTCCCACGTCATGTTCTGTTGTCCCACGCCATGTTCTGTTGTCCCACGGTGTGATCTGTTGTCCCACGCCATGTTATGTTGTCCCACGCAATGTCTTGACGTTTCATGTTTGACTCCTGTTGTAAGGCGCCAGGTTCTGTTGTCCCACGGTGTGATCTGTTGTCCCATGCCGTGTTCTGTTGTCCCACGCCATGTTCTGTTGTCCCACGTCATGTTCTGTTGTCCCACGCAATGTTCTGTTGTCCCACGTCATGTTCTGTTGTCCCACGCCATGTTCTGTTGTCCCACGGTGTGATCTGTTGTCCCACGCCATGTTCTGTTGTCCCACGCAATGTCTTGACGTTTCATGTTTGACTCCTGTTGTAAGGCGCCAGGTTCTTCTGTTGTCCAGCGTGAGACTGTTCTGTGGCCCAACGGTAAGCTCTCCTGTTGTCCAGCGCCAAGCTCTTGCGCTCTACCCTCCAGCTCATCCATCCATTCATCCATTCATTTATCCATACATCCATTCATTTATCCAGCCCTTGTTCAATAATCCTGTACTTCTTTGTTAAAGCCCTGTGTTTGCTTCGGCGTGTTTGGGAAACCCGTGTGTGTGTGTGTGTTTATTAGTTGTGTTTACTAGTTGTGTTTTTGCGGGGGTTGAGCTTTGCTCTTTCGGCCCGCCTCTCAACTGTCAATCAACTGTTTACTAACTACTTTTTTTTTTTTTTTTTTTACACACCACACACACACACACACACACACCCCAGGAAGCAGCCCGTGACAGCTGACTAACTCCCAGGTACCTATTTACTGCTAGGTAACAGGGGCACTTAGGGTGAAAGAAACTTTGCCCATTTGTTTCTGCCTCGTGCGGGAATCGAACCCGCGCCACAGAATTACGAGTCCTGCGCGCTATCCACCAGGCTACGAGGCCCCTCAATGTGTGTGTGTGTGTGTGTACTCACCTAGTTGTGCTTGCGGGGGTTGAGCTCTGGCTCTTTGGTCCCGCCTCTCAACTGTCAATCAACAGGTGTACAGGTTCCTGAGCCTATTCGGCTCTATCATATCTACACTTGAAACTGTGTATGGAGTCAGCCTCCACCACATCACTGCCTAATGCATTCCATTTGTCAACCACTCTGACACTAAAAAAGTTCTTTCTAATATCTCTGTGGCTCATTTGGGCACTCAGTTTCCACCTGTGTCCCCTTGTGCGTGTTCCCCCTTGTGTTAAACAGCCTGTCTTTATCAACCCTGTCGATTCCCTTGAGGATCTTGAATGTGGTGATCATGTCTCCCCTAACTCTTCTGTCTTCCAACGAAGTGAGGTTTAATTCCCGTAAATTCCGTGTGTGTGTGTGTGCGTGTGTGTGTGTGTGTGTGTGTGTGTGTGTCTTTTCGTGCTTGCTAAACTGCCAATTCGACTCCCTGTAATTAGCGCAGGTATAGATTATGAATAACTACGGGCTAGACTGTTATTTACCCACAGGGGAATGGTTGGACGTGTGTATACATACGTATTCTGTATACAGTTGTGTATATTGGCATGAGGTAATTAAATGTATTACATGCAATGTATTAAATGAATTCATTCATTTTGTGTGTGTTTGGAAGCATGTGTATGGGTTGGGGGGTTTGTATATGTGGTTATATTTCTGCGTATATGTGTACATCTGTATATATATATATTCGGTGTATGAATACTAGTTGTATGTTTGCGTGCGCTTAATGTATTTGCACTCAGCTTGATATTTCTTTCCTGTGTTTATTTTCTTCATTTCTTTCTGTGTTTATTTTCATTTATTTTTATGATAATTTGTGGCTGGCGGGATGTTAAGTCTTGTAAATTATGGAATCAAAGTGGCTTAGCCTTTTTTACATGTGATGGTGTTCATGTGTGTGTATATATTTACTATTAGTGTCTGCAGAATTGAGCAATTAGCTCTTGAACGCCGCCTTTCTAACTCAAACTATTTTTCCTCCGCGCACCCCCCTCCTCACCAGGAAGCAGCCCGTAGCAGCTGTCTAATAACTCCCAGGTACCTATTTACTTCTAGGTGAACAGGCGCATCAGGGTGAGAGAAACTCTGCTCTATTTGTTTCTGCCTCTGCCGGGGGATCGAACCCGGAAAAATGGGATGCTTAACCTAGGGGCCTCGTAGTCTGGTGGATAGCGCGCAGGACTCGTAATTCTGTGGCGCGGGTTCGATTCCCGCACGAGGCAGAAACAAATGGGCAAAGTTTCTTTCACCCTGAATGCCCCTGTTACCTAGCAGTAAATAGGTACCTGGGAGTTAGTCAGCTGTCACGGGCTGCTTCCTGGGGTTGGAGGCCTGGTCGAGGACCGGGCCGAGGGGACACTAAAGCCCCGAAATCATCTCAAGATCTCAAGATAACCAATCTAACGTCAGCATCTTGTGTAGTGCCAGGGTGAATCTCACTCCACAATGTAAATACATTTACATATTTATATAATAATAAATCACTAAAATATCGACAAATATTATTCCAGTAAATAATAAGCAAAGAAAATTATAATTTGGATATAATCATGTCATTAGGCTATCATCGTTGTATACTCGGTGTATGAGCCATACACTAATGTGTATTGATGACATATATTAATATTAAATAAACACAATCGTCAATAACTCAGTGTCATCACAAGGTCTGCCTATAATTACTTAATTACGAACAAATATAATCTGACCACGAAATTATTGATAATGTAAATAAATACTTCTTTAGAAGATAATTGCTTCAATTTCACTTGTCTGTCTCTTACGAACCCTATATTATATATATATATATATATATATATATATATATATATATATATATATATATATATATATATATATATATATATATATATATATATACACATATATATTATACAGGAAAGACTGCTACCAAAATATACTAATATACATATATATATATATTATATATATTATATATGACCGAAAAAGTAAGATTAATAATTCTAACACGAATTTTCTCAATATTTCTTATGTTTCTTTTCACTGTCGATGGTAATTGAAAAATCAATTCTCCAAAATTCATTTTTATTTCTAGTCTGATGCAACACTTGAATGCATTTCGTAATAACTTATTACATTTTCAAAAACTTTAGTTTACACACAAATATATATATATATATATATATATATATATATATTTGCTGTCGTAAATGCAGCCTTCATTATGTGGTTGAGTACATAATAACGCACTGCACTATATGTAGAAGAACATCTCTTCTACATATGTAAGCGAGACGGAAATGTATAAAGCACTGATTAACATCATGCAAATGAATAGCCACCTTCGTGTTAAGAGAAAAAAACCTCTCCCTCTCAGTTCGTGAGCCCCTGCATGCTTCTCACCCCTTCCCTCTCCTAGCATCATGCATGCAACCTTCCACAACAGCCGCAGCATGCTAATAAAAAGATTCATTAGCCAAGATTACGTCTGGTGAAGCTAGCGTGTGAATGGAGAGTTTCGTCCTCCCCTTTTGTATGTCTCTGGACAATAGTTGCAGTGGTCCATCCTGAAACATTCAGACAACGTTCATCTCTCTTGTCTCTGAACAATAGTTGCTGAGGTACATCTTGAAACATTCAGACAACGTTCATCTCTGTTGTCTCTGGACAATAGTTGCTGAGGTCCATTCTGAAACATTCAGACAACGTTCATCTCTGTTGTCTCTGAACAATAGTTGCTGAGGTACATCTTGAAACATTCAGACAACGTTCATCTCTTGTCTCTGGACAATAGTTGCTGAGGTCCATCTTGAAACATTCAGACAACGTTCATCTCTGTTGTCTCTGGACAATAGTTGCTGAGGTCCATCTTGAAACATTCAGACAACATTCATCTCTGGACATTGTTGTCTCTGGACAATAGTTGCTGAGGTCCATCTTGAAACATTTAGGCAACATTCATCTCTGTTGATGTCGTCCACACCCCCCCCCCCTTCCCCCTCTGTATGTCTCTGGGCAATAGTTGCTGAGGTCCGTCTTGAAACCTCCAGACAACATTCGTCTATGCTGGTGTTTGCACAATGTGTGTGGGGCCTGCGGGCCGCTCCAAGCTACAGCCTATTAGATCACGTAGTAGCAGGACTAGGCTAGTCCCAGGAGAGGCTTGCAGGGGTAGAACTACGTACTCTCGCAACATGCTCCAGAAAATACAAATTGCAAAGTACTATGAAAAGTAACGGCTCACAAATATCTACGTTTTCTATGAATAGGTTAGGTTAGGTTAGGGGAGGTGGTTGGGTTCATGTATATTTGATCAGGTTAGCACCTTCTATTTTGTACGTTGGTGGAAATCAAGGGAACGGGTCGGTCGGAAATCAAGGGAAAGGGAGCCAGTCGGCCGAGCGGACAGCATGCTGGGCTTGTGATCCTGTGGTCCTGGGTTCGATCCCAGGCGACGGCAAGAAACAATGGGCAGTTTCTTTCACCCTATGCCCCTGTTACCTAGCAGTAAAATAGGTACCCGGGTGTTAGTCAGCTGTCACGGGCTGCTTCCTGGGGGTGGAGGCCTGGTCGAGGACCGGGCCGCGGGGACACTAAAAAGCCCCGAAATCATCTCAAGATAACGGGTTGGTTGAGTGCGTAACTATACATGGAGCATCATATGCGTATGCTGTATACATTAACCTGAATTTACCTGAGGGTCAATAACACCCTAGTGACCTCGATGAGGACAGGAAGCCGGCGGCTTGTCAAAGGTTCCCCCATTTGCCCTGAGGTCATAACACACAAACTGTCGGGAAACCGACACACACACACAACCACACACACAAATAACACAGTCTCCCCTAGTCTATACTCCCTTCAGGATGGAAAATGGGAGACTCCGTGACGTCATCAAAGTCATCGTATATTTACATTATGAAACATTGTTAATAGATTAGTTTAGTCTCTAAAGTTAACAAAAAAGTAATCACTAAGATTGAATATAATTATTTACAACAAATAGTAGCTAGGTTCCCTTGTTAATGTAAAATTACTTTGAGTGAGGAACCAGAGCATAAGAGCGTCGCCCGGAGAGGAAGGCGTCTATACATACTTATCAACAAAACATGGGATGAGCATACCACGCTGTCTTAACTGGTGTAACAGCTAGACACCCCATTTACGTGTCAACACCAGCCACACAGCCTAACAACATCTCAACAACATCTGTATCCGTCTACCAAGTATTGTTTATTATTCAAGTGCACTGTTTAATATAAATATGTAGATGGTTATGTCGTAGGACATCCCCAAAAACACCGTACGTGTACCCCATTACAGCCCCCACAGTTCATGTCATACCTGTAATTGATATGTTTAGGGAACTTTGATTGATTCCTTGCATCCCATACAGGTAAATTGTGAGAGGAGCTTCAAGAATCTGTGCAGACAGTTGGTTCATATACATAATTAACTACTTGTTTGCCAAGCCTTGTCCTTCCCTCCAGCCGCCATTACGTGGCACATAGAGGCAGGGCCACACCCATCTTGAGGCTACACCTACACGCCTTACTAGGCCCATTCTACTGGCACAGCTAAGACATTATAGCAGTAGCAGTAGTTATAATTAATTACTTATAATGAAATAACTGAAATAATAGTTTTAAAGGTAAACAATTGGTAGTTTAAGAAGGGACCAATAAGCAATATAAGTGGTTTAAGCTACCAATTGTCCCTCCCAATAGTGTGTAAGAAGATTTCAGGCAGTTTACCAGTACATACAGTCCACTTAATTAATACTTACTTACTAAGAAAATAAATAAGACATAACTTTATTTTATTAAATCAATTTGAAAAGAGAGATTAGCTGCCTGGAATTTTTCCCCACACAAACGGTTGACAATACAGAGTTGAACAAAAATATTTGCAGCAGGGCAGTAGGATCGAACCCACGTGCTAGGTCAATTTCTCTTCAGGCTGTGTTTATTTTAGCACATCCTGGTCCTTGTGGATAACCTGGAGTGTGTCTGGGATAACGAGTTCGAGTCTATTGCACTTCTCCAAAGATTTTCCAAGTTATATTTTCCTTCTTTGATTTCATTTTGTAAATCATAGTTACATGAATAACGTTCAATTACTGTTAAAATGTTAAAAAATTATAAATAGATAAATGAATAATCATGTATAAACAATATATTTACAATAAATTGGAGCATATTTATAATTATTTTCTTCAATTTGCATAATTTCTTACCAGCATTAAAATATAAAATAAACATAAATATAAAATACCCAAATGTTGCATAAATACACCAGGAGAAATGTAATGAGAGAGAGCAGTGGACGTGCGCCTGTCGCCATGAACATAATACCAACACGCACAGCATGCTTGACTGTAATTGGTGTATCTAGTTACGTTAAAGCGGGAGGAGGAGGCGGGGAGGTAAATCCAAGGTGTGTAGACGGAGGTCATGGCACTGAACGCTGTTACAGTGCTGGATGAGGAACGATAGGCAATATGTCACATGCAAGAGTCAAGCATCTTGCATGACAATATGTGGATCATGTGATCAAACATGCGTGGCCTAATATATATATATATATATATATATATATATATATTCGTTTATTTAAAATCGCTAATCACCGAAAGTTCTTCACCGATTGCTTTGAAATTTTGACACAACGTTCCATTTGCATATGAGCGTGTTTTTATATACATACATTATATATATATATATATATATATATATATATATATATATATATATATATATATATATATATATATAGATGTCACGTCTGTGACAAGCAAAAACATGCTTTTTTTTTTAAACAGCGCCATCTGTTGCTCGTAAAAGCAACACACTGTAATTTCCGTAAGTTCTTCACCGATTGCTTTGAAATTGTGACACAACGTTCCATTCGAATACGCACGTGTTTTTATGTACTACTATATAGATGCCACATCGGTGACGGGTAAAAACATGCTATTTTGCAAAAACAGTGCCATCTGTTGCACGTAAAAGCAACACACGCTATACTAAATATGCTACGATTCCATTTCAATGTTTCCGATTGCATTGATAAATTGAATTTTCATAGATTTTGATTTTTTTAATTTTGATTTAATTGTTTTCTATGACATTGCGTTGGAATTGAGTTGTGTTGTTTACCATACCGTTCATTTTGTGAGTATAGTTTACTGTTTTATTTTTTCATTGCTTTTCATTTCGTTTTCTAACTGTTCTTATTTTTCAGTGATGAGAACGTCAGATCATTTGGGAACCCACCGGACGAGGAAGTGGGTAGATGGTGGGGAGGACGAGGGGACGGGGGAGAGGGGAAGGGTGGGGAGGACGGGGGAGAGGGGAAGGGTGGGAAGGACGGGGGGGGGGGGCAGGGGAGGGTTGCTGAGCCACAGCAACACATAGCCGGGTACAGCTATTATAAATATTATATATATATATATATATATATATATATATATATATATATATATATATATATATATATATATATATATATATATATCCAATTTTCTTTTAATCTTAAGGTCAAAGGTGAAGCATTTCGCGGTATACTAATCTCCACACACCGGCATTAATTATCCTCCAATTAAATAGGCCTCTAATTGGTTCCTTCTTCAGGAGGCTAATTACGTCTTATTAACAGCTCATGAGTTTCAAATCGTTGTGGCGGTGATGCAGAATGTTCCCTGAAACTTGAACTTATGGAAAAAATTGACACCAATTTGGATAACAAATTCATTTCAAATAACTGCTTGAACGGTTAGAGCCGTTAGGTG